>NW_015505922.1:372247-388674 GCF_001515645.1 Sinocyclocheilus grahami | reverse complement strand
GAGAAATACAATTATGCACGCATACTTTACTGAAAGCTCTCATCTTCCCATGCATTTGAGGTCTGAGGAGATATTATGGGCATTTCTAAGTAATCTAGGATCATATTGCATCCATCTAGCACGCGTTTACACAGGAAAACAATGGAAAAGTTGCACATTGCAATGGGAAAGCGCGTTCTGTATGAACGGCCCCTTAAACAGTACGAACTGTCAGTGCTGCTTTCAATTAGAATTACACCTTGACTAGCTATAAAGCAGCTCTATACTGTATGTATAGAATATGCACTGTATAACTCAATATTTCAACAACATGCAAAAGCTAAATAATCACTCAAAGCCTGATTAATTAGTGAAATAATTGATTCGATTAGAAATAACTGATTATCAAAATAATAGTTTGTTGCCTCCCTAGTATGAGCAATAGCAACAGTCATGGTTGACTAAACCTCAAAAATCAGTAGATAATACGAGAAATACAATTATGCACGCATACTTTACTGAAAGCTCTCATCTTCCCATGCATTTGAGGTCTGAGGAGATATTATGGGCATTTCTAAGTAATCTAGGATCATATTGGGTCTGAAGCAGATGATTTACAGAGAAATCAATTTACAGATTGAGACATACAGGAAGAGGCAAAAAATAGCAGAGAGAGTGAGAGATACAGATGCTCTCTGGCAAACGCTGTCAGATGCCTATTACGACTGCAGTGTAGGAGCGCGTGCATGCCAGACCTTCAGCTTGTAGTTTTAACTAAGCCTATAACCATTCATTCATTATGGAACCTGAGGGTAGACATAAAATGAATTGACTTTACATTTTGACTGTGCAAAACTCAACACTAGAATGTCCAAGTCGCTTTGACAATGTTCCTATTATTGTGAATGTTGCCAAGTTTCTCAGTATTTTAATAAGTCATTGTTAATATGTTCTGTAAGGTTGTTAGGGTGTTCTGAGTGGTTGCTATGCTGTTCGTTCCGGTTGCTAGGGTATTATGTTTGCTAGAATGTTTTTATTGGTTACGAATAGTTCAAAGCAAGGTTACAGGCATTGACTAAAACTAGTAAAAACATTTTTTTATTATTAAATTAAGCTGAAATAAAATGAGTGTGAAAAGTGTGAACTGAAAAAAACCCCCAAAATATTAAATATTAGTATAAATAGTGCAAATAACACAAATAAGTGTATTTATATATGTTTATGGCTCATATAGTATGATATAGTGAGACAATAGAAGAAGAAAAAAAACACCTCAATATTATTTAGTAAATAAAAATAAACAAAAAATATGCCATTTTAGATGCTTTTATTTATATGGCCAAAAAAGTGAGATGAAATTCTGATAGCTTGTAATGTAAATCAACGATATTCTTATATGTAACAGTATTACACGCTACTTGCATACAATGCATGTAAATATCAGTCGTCGACTCGTCGCTGTATATCTCTCAAAAATGTGTTTTAGTAAAATTATATTTAATTGCTTAGTTTTGTAATCAAAATGTCATAACATATAATGCAATGCAATACAATGATGACTGAGAGATGAACGAGTGAACGTTCCTCTAAAGAGAGGAACAGTGAAAGTAAAGGTTCTGGAAATAAACATTCCTTTAAAGCCCGATGATCGTGTTTTCTAAAAAATGATGTCTGGAGATCAAGTAAACCTAAGATGCGTCAGTCCAGTAAGTGTTCATCTTGAAATATTATGGACAATATAAAAATTACGTGTATGTTTACTTTCTGTAAATAAGTAGCAAAAACATCATCAGTCCGATGACAGAAGGCATGTAGTAGATTGAGTGCAACAGGTTTTTCAGCAAAGTTTGATCACATATGATACAGCAGGCTTTATAGAGTTAACTATATTATGGATTTCACATTTCAGATGCACGTATTTGGTCCACAGCATACGGTCCCCTTAAATAATTCATGCATATCCGTGAGCACAGCACATATTCGTGATTGAATGTCAATGCATCGATCAGAACGTAGTATAATCCCCCCAAAAAACGTGTGTTTGACAGAGCATCGCTCTGTTTGCGGTCCCGTGCGGCCATGACGCGGTGACAGCAACATTTCCTCTTCAATTCTGCAATCCGAAACCACACATGTAGTTCCTGGAAGCCAGCATGAATAAGTAAGCACTGTTGTGATGGGCCGATGTCAGCTGAAGTGACTGTCAGTGAGGGCGGGTTATTCTCAGAGGACGTCGACCGGCTGTCTCTCTCTCTCTCTCTCTCAGCGGCCTCCATCATCAGGGGAAAGGCTGCCACTCCGGGTAATTTCATCACGACGGTGCAGATGACTGATTGGAAATTCGGGTCATGCCGTATTTTTCCCTCTTTTTTCTCATCCTGACTAGATGGACAGTCGGAAGAGGTGGCCGGACGTCCCCGTGGACTCTCTTGCAAAGGTTATATGAGATCCACGGCAATTTTATTTCATCTCTTTTCATTTATTTATTTCCTCGGCTGCCTCGCTTCGGTGTGTCAAGGATGCCGAGAAAACCACGCTGCCATAATTCACATTGTTCCGAGTCCCTCTTCAGTTGGATATTGAGTTTGCTCGGCCCAAATCCTCCCTGCTCACTTACTCTGGATGAAAAAGTACTGGTTATGATGGATTATTTCTTTTGCTGTTATTTCTGTGTACATATTTTTTGCACGAGGCATTCAGGGATGAATTCGCTAAACTGCTGTGCCTCTTAAATGCGCTGTATTTCACAGTTTTATGCTCGAACCTGCTGCATGTGCTAGTTTAGCACTGTAAGAAAATAAAATAAAAATAAAAAGTCAAGTTTTTACATTAACTCATGAAATTAATTCAATTTCAGTTTTAAGTTATACAAGCTTAAATGAAATGAAATTAATTTAATTTAATCTTATAATGAAATATAATGAAAAACTATTTTTGTGGCTCTTAAAAAGTCTTAATTCACACTTTTCACAAATTAAAGGGTTAACATGTCTTAAATCAGTGCAGAAAGTCTACAATTTGCATGCAAAAAATGAATGTCTTTGTCAGTATTTCTGGCTTGCTTTCCAGTAAATCAAGATATATTTACTTGAAATGCAAAATGAAGATATGAAGTCTTATTGTCTAAGAAACTGAACAAAATTGATTTTATCCTTAAAACAAGGACAAATACCTGTCAAAGGGGAGTGAAAACTTATTTTCCTTTTTTAATTAAGCTGATTTTGTTTTTGAGTCCATTGGCATATATTTGTTCTTGATTTAAACTCACTTCCTTTTTTATACAGTAAATTTCTCGGAAAGCAAGATTTCTTAATTTATGTAAATTTGTGTCTAAATTAAATGTATCTTGATTTAAGAATCTTTATATACAGTATATATATATATATATATATATATATATATATATATATATATATATATATATATATATATATATATATATGTGAATCTCAGAATCTCATAGTATTTGGCATCTCCCTATTGTCTTTAATACTGATTTCAAGATAATGGACTTTGTAAGTAACATGGTCGATCTCATATATATGATTAGTAACTTGTTCTTTTGTATAATACTTCAAATCATGGTACATGGTAAAAAATTGTTTCAGATCATATGGTTTATTATTGCAGTAAATAAATCAATAATTTTTGGTAGATGCTATGGAAGGAAGTATCACTGAGTTCAGGCACTCCGGAATTGCTCCCAGTTCAATGAGAGAAACATTCTCCACTTCAGATGGATCACTAGGGATTGTCCTGCAGACTTAGTTTACGTCTAATTTATCAGCTAATGTTTGGCCCAGCTTATACTCTAATGATATTCCTCAGAGATAAGGAGCCCTTAGAGGACTGAGAACCACAGATTAATTACACAATTAAACCATCTGCGATTAGACTGCAGAGATAATTGCTCGGTCAGAGTGATGCTTTGTAGTGGAGTCACTGGGGCTGTCAAGCGCTTGTCTTCCCTTTGTCTTCTCCTCAGGTTTAGAAGCAGGGTAAAGTTTATAGGAAGGGCCATTGATTGTTAGAAATCATTATACTGTACAGCAACCACATGAAAGTAAAAGAAGGCTGAAGTAAGAATTTATTTCTTTGCTGGTCTATAGGTAGGATATACACTGCATGGCCCAAAAAAATATTTGCAGATTTAAGGTCCATTCACACCAAGAAAGATAACTATAATGATAACTAGCATCCACACCAATGTCCAATAATCATAAGCGCGCTGTTTATCGTAAGCATGCTCTGCAGTTATGATGTCTGATGCGTCATGCTTGAGCTGGATTCTGATTGGCTGCCAATCTTTTATCATTCATCTTCTGAAAAAAATTGTTCTGAAAGTGATTCCAAGAATAATGTTCCTCTGTGTTGTTATCATTATAGTATGGAGTGAATAGGCCTTCATGAAAAGAAAATTCCTCAGGGCTATTCATTTTATAAATGCATGATATAGATCTGATTCATAAACATGTTTTAAATAGGGCTGCAACTACTGATTGATAAAATAATGAATAATTGATGACAACAAATCTCATTATCGATTAGCATCTGCTCCACCGTGCATGGAAAACTTCTGCCATTCGCGTCAAATTATACCACTGAATAATGAATTTCTTCAGAATAATGCATTTCTTTAAACAGAGTAAGCTGCTTCGGGAAAGGTGCGTGAGCCAAGTTGCCCAAAACATGCGAATGCTTTATTTTAAACTTAAGCTATTAGCAATAGCATAATGTTTAACATGGCTCGTCCTGTCAGGCGCTTTGACAGATGCATTTTTTAAAATGTTTTTAATGAGTGATATGATTGCTCAGTGCAAAACTTTTATTTTAGGTCATCTCCTTATCTCTAAATGTTACATGTTCATGGGTCAAAGATGTTAAGATGTCCACATCAAAAGAAGTTATATATATATATATTTTTTTTTTTGCAGTTTGATCAAATTACAGTAAGTTAGGAGCAGAGCTTGTTTTTATAAAATAAAATACAGGATATATGTTGTATTTTCAAACTTTTAAGCATTGCTAATACAATCCTTTGTGCTCCCTAAACATTTATAAATTTACATTTAGAGGATACACTTTATTGACATATTGTGTTCAATCCTTTTCTTAAATTTTCATTACTTGGTCTTAAAAAGGTCTTAAAGTCCTGAAATGACTTGTATGGCCATTTTAATTATATTTAAAAACATTTAGTTTACATTAAATTTTTATGGTGAATTAGGTGGAAACCTTTTACAGTGTAAATCGCACCTTATTCACAAAAGTCAGCACCATTAACTTAATATATCCAGACTTAAGTTGCTCATATTGTACATTTTAGAGTTAATTCTGTCTTAATTGCTGAAAACTCGTCAGATATCATGCTTTCTCCTCGTTTGGCACTGTGATTACGCTCAGCACTAATGTTTTTTTTTACCATGTTTGAGCCATTAGATGATTTGCATAATTCCTTTAGTGAATCATGATGCTATGAGTAGCCGTAATTCATTATTATTGAACCCCCCTTCAGCTTAGTGACGCAGTTAGAAGGTTCATATTATATTGCATCTTTCCATAGTAATTTACCAATGTGATCTCATTAGTGTTCATAGTAAATTAATATTCAAGTATATCAGTGACTGTCCAATTCATTCATTCATTCATTCTTTAAATGATATACATAATAATAATAGGGACAGTTACACTTTTGCATATGTACTGCTTTAGAGACTACAATTTTTCGACATTCATAGCATATTAAATTCTTAGGTTGTTTTTCGCTAATAAATGAATACATGAATTTATAATAAATTACATTAAAGATATGCCATGCTTTTAATGCACTCATATTTCATAATGAGTTTTGATGCTAATTAAATTGAGCCAAGAGTGCAAACTACATACATCAGTCTAATCTGGACTTAATAAATGAGCCAATAATGTGTTTCACTGACAACGTTTATGCATCATACATTTTCTGTAATGGTGCTCTATATTAGAATTGATTTGTTCCATGTCTCTAAACTGAATTGCGTACAGTAAAGTGTTTAGGTTTTAGATAGATGCTATTTAAATATTAATATTGTACATTCCAGAACTACCTACTATAAAACTACAATCAAGAATCATGAAGAAAATGATTTGATGAAAATGTAATTAATTTATGCAGAGATTTACATATCTCTAAAGTTGAAGTGCTTAGGTTGTAAATGCTGTTTAAATGTTAATATTCTGCATTTAAAAAGTACCTTCTATAAAAATACGATCAACATCAAGAAATCATGAATAAAATGCACAGATTTAATGAGAACTGAATTGATTTTTAAAGTTTTGCATGTCTCTAAAGTCAAAGTTTTGAAGTTGCTGTTTAAAAGTTGATATAAAGCTACTATGAAAATACCATCCACATCAAGAAATGAAGAAAATGGATTAATTGCTTTGAAAAGATTTGCACATCTTTAAAGTTGCACGGTGATTTTTTTTCACGCTTTAGATGCAATGTTTATGTTGTCACATATGATCCACATGCACAAGAAATCATGAAGAAAATCAGTTGTTTGCTACATACAGTACAAACATGTTACATAGAGCTTCAGATGAGTCATGCAGGAATGAATCTGAGTTGCTGATAAAATTTTAAGTCGATGCACTGCATGTAGCCAAAGCAGCTGGAGCTTTAGTGCTTCACACGCATTAATGTTTCAAAATACCAGCTCTGTTGGAACGAGCCGTCCATGTTTTTTTTCTGCTTTACAAGGCCAGGTAGTATATTTCTCCTCTTTTCAGCGATTTGTGAAATACATCGGAGACCACTTCACCACTAGCATTATATGCTGTCAGGATAGGAACTAATTATATAGGGCTTCCAGAAGCCATTCCTCAAGCACCATTAGGTCTGCTAGCACGCGCCAGAAAGCCACGTTACTTATATATCACTGCGACGTAATTGTATTTCATTCGCTCTTCTTAGAGTTTGCTTAGTTAAATGGAGCGTTAGAATACAGCAATTTAAGAGAGACAAAACTAATGCAGCTGCGAGGTTCTGCGCAAAGCCAGCGGAAGTGCTTTAAAACTTCAGCGGTCCTCACGAACCCGAGGGAAGGAGCACTCGCATGGAAAGATGCATCTCCGATAGTTTTGCCAGGAATCATTGCCAGAAATCCCAAGGTTGGGAGATGCGATTTTTATTTTTTTATTTTTTTATTTTTTGTGCAAAAGCACTTGAGAATGCATCGGAGACCTAATTGAATTCATCCTTCTTCATAAGTACGATGGAGGCATGTGTTCCGAAGCTCGTGACAAGATCGCGTTTATTTATTTATTTCCACTCCAATTATGTTTCAAACCACAACGGAGGCAAGTCTGCACTGGATTTAATATCCGGGATGTTTATCAGTGTTTGGCAGTTGAGCTAACATGACGTCTGCACTCAATTTAACATGCTCTCGTTTCCGCTCGCTCAGGGCGTTCGTTCGTGTGCATCTCTGTATGAAACCCTTATAAGGAATTGGAATTTCTTTAAATATCTTGGGAACGTTTATGGTCAGGCATGCACAATAATCCACAGGATGTTTAGTTCTTGGGAACTGGACGTATATGTTGTTTTAAAGCTGCTCTGTCCAGTCAAAATGATTCTTTTGTAGGTGCGTGGTTGTTTTTAGCATGTCCAGATGTAGTTAAGAGCTAAATTTAGTCTCCTGTCTGACACAGTCTGGCACACGGATCACGTCATTCCTTTTTCCCCCTCAAGTTATCAGTCATACATATTAAAAGGTTTAATGCAAGAAGTAAAAGCGGTATATTTGTGTTTGTTTGTTTGTTTCACATAAAATACATTTATTTATTTAGTGCACAGAAATTGCACACCATTTTAAGTAAGTAAATCAACAACATTATAAAAAATAATAAAATAAAATAAAAATTATAAAAAGCTATAGTTGTGTAGCAAAGCATGAATTTATTACACTGCTTATAACAATGCAATTTTTCAGAGAACTTTACACACAGTACCAATGTATTACACACAGTAAATTTAATCTCTTTACACATTTTCTAACTTTTTCACCATGTCATTCATATTTTGTGAATACAACACGTTGTATCAAATGTATTTATTTGTTTGTTTGTTTGTTTATGACTAACTCTAACTGCTTTATTTTCTATTAGATGCTAATTAAAAATCTTTGCCAAAATGCTGTTGTAATTAAAAGTCAGGTGAATGAGGCATAAGTACAGCTTAACTATCCATCAAATGCAAATCATTTGGGTCTCTTTCCCAAAGTATATTATGTTCAAAAGCACACAATTGCTGTTTTATGCACTCTTGTTTTTTTAGTGCAGCTTTATGAATGGTTGGAGGTTTTCAGAGTTAATGTTACGGCTGTAAGTGCTCTCAAGACATTCACTGTGTTCGACTTGCACTCGTGATGCTGGAGACAAACCCAGCCGACTGACGTTTCCAGGAATCTCACATTCTGTTCACCACGGGAATAACTGCATGCTGAATATCAATGCAACAGCAATCAGGAAAATGTTTCCTAGCTGTGAGAACATAAATACCCTCTTGCCTTTCAGAGGTATAATAGTCCAAATATCATTTAAAAAAGACTTTGTGAATAAACTTTGATAACCATGTTCCTACGTCGTCTTATGTGAAAGATTCTGCCGGTGTGTTGATGTTTCAGTATCTTTCTGAAAGTACAAGAAAGAATATCTGTGAATACTAATGAGATCCAAGTTGAGCATCTGTATTTAGGAAGTAAGGCTTGGTTTGATGGATCTTACTGTAAAACCCAAACCTGAAGAGTTCAGACGGGAGTTCCCGCGGTGAGGTGAAGACAAAGCCGCTTATCCCGTGACTCAGGCCTGCTGGGAGCTAATGGGACGTGAAGCTGCTTTCCTCCTCAGTGTTCAGAGGAGTCAAAGTGAGGTCAAGAGGAGAACTTTCATGCTCCTGTGTCTCTGTTTCAGCGACTCAAAAGTTGATAACTTTGCCACACGTGACTAAGTTTTATAATCTTTACAAAGTTGAGTTAACAAATGCTTTATCCATCCTTATTATAGTGTGTGTCTGAAATTGGAAGACAAACAGATATGAAAGTGTTTCAGAGGATGTCGATGTTTTAGTGTCTAGTACAAGTATTACACAGAAATTACACTTTATTTATCTATCATTTAAGCATCCTGGCATTTTCACATTTTTTTTTGACATCCAGTTGAGTAAAAAAATATATATATAAAATAAAACTTTTTTATTTTATTTTATTTTATGCACTTATACAATTATAAAAAAAATATACAAATATATGGTAGTTTGATAGTACCATAAAATATTAATTATTTTATTTTGTTTCGGTGCTGCTAGTGCACAGAAGTTTCATTTAATAAATAAATAAATAAATAAGAACAAAACAAATAAAATAAGTGAAATAAATAAATAAAATAGTAACAATTATTTACAGTTTTTTTTAGTAAATGAATAACAAAACAAACTTACTTGTTTAATAACTTCAAACTTTTCATAATTCCATTCATATTTTGCACATGTTCTTATGATATTGTATTTCAGCTCATTGTCATTTTTTTATTATCCTCTCCATTTTCTTTATGTCATGAAAAAATAATAAATAAAATTTATACAATTATAAAAAAAATATACAAATATATGGTAGTTTGATAGTACCATAAAATATTAATTATTTTATTTTGTTTCGGTGCTGCTAGTGCACAGAAGTTTCATTTAATAAATAAATAAATAAATAAATAAGAACAAAACAAATAAAATAAGTGAAATAAATAAATAAAATAGTAACAATTATTTACAGTTTTTTTTAGTAAATGAATAACAAAACAAACTTACTTGTTTAATAACTTCAAACTTTTCATAATTCCATTCATATTTTGCACATGTTCTTATGATATTGTATTTCAGCTCATTGTCATTTTTTTATTATCCTCTCCATTTTCTTTATGTCATGTAATTACATTCAATTTATAAATAAATAAATAAATATTGTCACCTATTCCAAGGTGCTTCACTATGGAGGACCAAACCTGCAGAAATAAAAATAATAAATAAATAAATACATATCAAATATCTAAAAGGTTTGCATTATAACTGAGAACTACATGAACACTTCACAGTTGGTTGTGTGACTGTAAGTAATTTTCCTCAAATGCTATTGAAGTTAGAAAAGTGTATACCAATGTCGTATGTAACTTTAGAGACAGTCCCTAGATTTGTGAATATCGAGTGCCGGGAAATGACACCTCTGGCCATTCCGTTGGGTCGGTTGTAAAGTCACAGATACTGTACGGAAAATACGGCTCAGTTTTTCTGTGTGTCTTGCTCTGTTGAACGGCAAAAGTGACTTTACTAGGCTATACTGGATTTATACCATGCATCTCCTGTCAGCGGGAAAGCCGCGCCCCCAGCTATCACAAGACCCGACCAAGTCCATGGTTGACACCCTCTCATTAGCATGTTGTGCAGAGGAAAAATAAACGCGGAACTACATTCAGAAATAAATGAATGATTAAAAGAAAACAGTTAAGATGAGTTTAGCATTTTCTTAAACATTTTCCATTTGGCCACCAATTTATTTGATTTATTTGCCTATATTTCATCACACGTTTAATTATTTATATAAGTATTTATTTATTTATACACACATTTATTTATTTATTTGTGTATTTATTTATTTTTAATTTCTGCAGGTTTGGTCCTCCATACTGCACATTGCAGAATGTCATGAAATACATATGATACGTTAGCCTATAGCAGAGAAACGTGACGTTTGTGATACATATGGTAAGATTGGCTGCAGTAACATGGGCTTTGGCCCATCAGGGTGCCTCAAAATTATGATGTAGTGTTTACAATTTGCCTTTTGTGCAGCCTGCTCAACTAATGTTTTGGATGGTATCAGCACCCTTAAACTGTTATCCAAGCATTGTCGGGAGAGAAGATGAATGAGGTCATTTGCTTGCTAACTTCAATTCGGTTTCTGTGGGAATGCTTTTTCTATTGTCGTTAATCCCCAGGGTTTTGTGCTGTTCATGTGTGTGTTTGAGAGCGTGTGTGTGTTTGAACTTGATAAACTAGGTGAGAAGCCATTTTGCTTGACATCCAGTTTGGAGGCCGTATAAACAGCTACTCATTTGACTTGCTGTGTGTTTTGACCTCGGCGTTCTCGCTTTGACTCTATATGGTCATGTGTTTCTTCTGCGTCAAGTTACCGTGGAAATTCAGTCTTTCATCAATGTTTCTCCAGCAGAGGGTCATGAACCAGTAATGGGCTGCAGGTCTGTTCTGATTGGGTCATGGACAACAATGAAAACAATGCTAAATGATTTAAATCCAGCTTTTCACAGCTACTAAAGGGCTTGAGAGACCCAGATGAGAAACGTTTGAGCTTTCAGCTCTAGCAGACTCGAGGAAAAATCTGTAGGAAGCAATTTAGACTTCATTTTAATGGAGGGTATGGGTGATCATGTGACACTGAAGACTGAAGTAATGATGCTGAAATTCAGCTTTGATCACGGAAATACATTTCATTTTAACATATATTCACATTGAAAACAGATATTTAAAATTGTAAAAAAATATTTCACATTATTGCTGTTTTTGCTGCATTGAATAAATGCAGCCTTGCGGAGCAGAACAGATTTGCGAGAAATTATACATATATAAATTCTATATTTGTATTATATTTCATAAAAACTGTCAGCTTAGCATACGTGAATAGTATGTTAAAATACATTATAAATAAGCAATATCCTTTCCCACATGATGCTAATGTAATTGCATAGCAAAGGTCGCGTCGTCAAACAAACCCTTGAGGAAGTGTTCTAAATACAAGCTTGATGTTCGATGTCCTCGCGACCCAGTCTCATTTGCCTTGATTAATGCCAGCCTATGCTTTTCTTCCACACTTCCTGGTGAGCGTGCGAGCGACCGGTTCGAGCCGCGTTCCAGCCCCTAAGAGTCAAAGGCAATTTCAGCTCATTAAAACTCCCCCAAATTCATTAGCGCCGAGTAGCCAACAGCAACCCCAAGGGGAAGAATCGCCAGCGTCCAGTTAGCATGGTAATTCTGAAACGCGCTTAATTCATCAACCTGAACACAAGTCTTCAATTAAAGCATGAAAGTAGAGGGCTTTTTCTTCATCAACTAATTACAGTCAAAACTGTGCGAGGAAAAAGAAAAATGGACTGAGGTCTTTGTTAACTTTAAGGCGGACCAGATTACATTATTATGAAGTTTTCAAAGGCAGAAAGTTAAAGCTGGGTTACGTAGTTTCAAGGAGGTTTTCATCAGGCCTGTGGAAATCTAATCTACAATGAAATGGTATTTAAGTCAAAAAACAACATTTCACTTCTGTAATGGGAGGTAAACCAGGTACAGCAGTATATTCAATTTGAAAAAAGCAAAATGAGTCTGCAAAAAGCTTAAAAAGCAAAAATTATCATACATTAACATAACATAAATTTGTTAGGGGTTGGAGTGGTTTTTGAAAGAAGCCTTTTCTGCTCACCAAGGCTGCATTTAATGTAAATATATGAAATATATATATTTTTTATTTTAAAAGTCTGATTTTTATGTGAATATATAGTACAATGTAATTTATTCCTGTGCTCAAAGCTGAATTTTCAGCATCATTACTCCAGTCTTCAGTGTCACATGATCCTTCAGAAATCAGTATAATATGCTGATTTGCTGCTTAAGAAACATTTCTGATTATTATCAATGTTGAAAACAGTTGTGCTGTCCAGTGTTTTTGTGGAAGCCATAATACATTTTATTTTTCCGGATTGATGAATATGAAGTTAAAAAGAACAGCATTTATTTAAAATATAAATATTTAGTAAGACTATTAATGTTTACTGTCACTTTTGATGAAATTAATTTGTCTTTACTCAATACACGTTCTTCTCTTCTCTTCTCTTCTCTTCTCTTCTCTTCTCTTCTCTTCTCTTCTCTTCTCTTCTCTTCTCTTCTCTTCTCTTCTCTTCTCTTCTCTTCTCTTCTCTTCTCTTCTCTTCTCTTCTCTTCTCTTCTCTTCTCTTCTCTTCTCTTCTCTTCCTGTGACTTTTTTGAAATCTTATATCTCATATCTTATTCAGATTTGCAATTTTGAGATGATAAGTCACTTACTTTTTTTTTATTCCATAGTGGATTAAAAAAAAACAATGAGAGAGAAAATGGAAAAGTAAAAATTTGTGAGAAATACATTTGCAAGGAAAAAAATCTGAATTTTGAGAAGTGGCAATTACATTTTGTATTTTTTTAAATATTCA
Organism: Sinocyclocheilus grahami; assembly: GCF_001515645.1. NCBI lineage: Eukaryota > Metazoa > Chordata > Actinopteri > Cypriniformes > Cyprinidae > Sinocyclocheilus > Sinocyclocheilus grahami. The sequence continues at coordinate 375,411 of NW_015505922.1, read as the reverse complement.
ATTTATTGTGTGTTTGTTGAATGAAAGATTTATTTTTGTTTTGTTTTGTTTATCCTTTAATTTCATTTCTTACCATAAGGTATTAATGGTGATGTAATATTAAATTCATAACAGGAATAAATTACATTTTAAGATGTTTAAATAGAAAACAATTATTGTTTTGTAACTGTAAGTCTTTGTAACATTTTAAAGGTATTTACTGTCACTTTTGATTATTTTAATCTATAATTTCTAAATAAAAGTATTGAAAGTAAAAATGCATTAAAGTAAAACGTTCTTTCTTTCTTTCTTTCAAAACAAAACAAAACAAAACAAAACATCTTACTGAGCCCAAAGTTTTGAACGGCATACTGTATATAGTATTCTTCTAGTATTTTATTGTAGTAATATACAGTATTTTGAATTTTATTTCTTAGAACTGTGAGGAAAAACTCTGAATTGTGAGCTAAAATGTCACAGTTAACTTTTTTATATTTTTATCTTGTGCTGGAAATATAGGTTACCATAAAAACAATGCTTAAGTAGCACGAATAATTGGGTATTCATGGATATTAGCTGTTATTTCTAATGACTGCATCACAGTCATGAGCTGCCGGCTGAAATATCACGAAGCCAAATGTCTGATAGCATCACTGTTCGTTAAGTGGTGGCGATTGAAGCGGATGATGTCATTCATAATATAAATCATCTCCTCACCATGAACAGACTTTACTGACCATTAGCAGAGAGCAGAGCTGATCTTTGCTGAACTCTGATTTTAATAGCAGGCTTTTAATGTTCCTAACAAGCGATCGCCTCTGTTCACAGAGTTAAGTGCTTTTGTTACATTCACACTGAAGATCACTTTGAACTTTTCCCAGGAGTTCGCATATGTTCCATGTAAAGGTTCTGATAAACAGATGAACTTGTGTGACTGAAGTCCATCGACATCAGAGAGACTTTTTCTTGTTTTAAATGTAAATTGAAAAAGATAAAAAAAAAGGGAAATTGGTCTTAATTGAGAAAACATCTACCTGTAAATCTGTTCAATGTACATAATACATTGAAATAATTACTGAATACTAAATAAGAAAATGTTTTTGTTGTTGTTGTTTTTTTTACCTCAAATCTGTATTTAATGTGTATGATACTACAGGTGCATCTCAATAAATTAGAATGTCGTGGAAAAGTAGTTTGAAACAGCTCTGCCCACACATCCATCTTTCAAATGTTATTTTAACCATGAGCAGAAGTCAATGTAAGCAAATATGATGCTGATATAAAAGTATATTTCCCATTCAAACTTTGCCACTCCATGAACTAATTTGTGATTTAGAGGAAAATCTCTCTTGAGTTTTTACAGAGGATTTCCGATGATTCTAGCCACCACTAAACCGCTTTCTCCCACTCACTTACATCCACATTAATTTTTTTGTGTGAATGTCAAGTTCACACAGCCCTCAATATTGACATTTTCACTAAGCAATTTTAAAAAGAATGTCGACTTGATTAACAGCATGTTCGTATGCTGTCATTCACCCAAATACATTTAATTTTTCCTCATATCTGCCTGTGGGATGTAATAAGTTTCCGTTGAGGCCCTTTTAAGACGTTTCTTTGAATCTTGCATTAACATCAGCGCAATATTATTTTTAATTTAGCAGAGGCTTCAGGCTCTTCCTCACACAGTAAAGTGACAGTAACATGGACATTCGGGTATCAGTTTTTTCTCTAATGTAAATTCGTCCAGGACAACTTTTCGGAAACACGCTGTCAGATTAGAGACTCCTCCACAAATGTGTTTACGGAGCCGACTTTCTGCAGGGAATTGACTGTGTTTAATACAAACGTGCTGCGCATTGACGTGACCTAGCGGAGTTTGCCAGAAGGAGTTGATCCAACAACAGCACTAGATCCTGGTCAATATCTGCTCCATTCAGTGGCGAGAGGTTTGCGCGTCTGTAAAGAGGATAAAGCGGATGGATTAGTCCAGCCGTGTGGCTTATACAGTCTGACTGACATTTGTATTATGGGGGCTGATTAGTTCTGGATTTATATAATTCTATTTATTTGTACAAATGAACCTGTGGAAATCCCATTGTCAATTCCACAGAAGATTGTCTGTCTTTAAAAATCAGCTGTGAAGATGAAGAGATCCGTGACTACATACGCGCATCTGATGAGTTTGTGTTTTTTATGTGACTCTGCACGCTAGTTTAGCCGTCTGGTTCACACTGCCGCTTATTCTGGCAAATATCTGTTAAATTACATGGGAAGAGGTCATCTACACAATGATTAAAATGTCTTGTGAGGGTCTGGAGTCAAGTCAGTTTGATTTCCCTGTAATTCAGCTTGGTTTCAGATGTCTACATCAGAGGATATTGTTGAAAAAGTTACACTGTTGTTAACTTTTGCATTGTTTCCTTATTGAAATCAATAGATTGATTCTGTTCTCTGATGCAACGTTTATTGTTGTTTGTACGCTCCCTCAATCTATTTATCTATCTGTCAGTCAGTCTGTCTGTCTGTCTGTCTGTCTGCCTGTCTGCCTGTCTGTCAGTCTGTCTGTCTGTCTGTGTGAGTCTGTCTGTCTGTCTGTCTGTCAGTCTGTCTGTCTGTCTGTCTGTAAATGTCTTGTGAGGGTCTGGAGTCAAGTCAGTTTGATTTCCCTGTAATTCAGCTTGGTTTCAGATGTCTACATCAGAGGATATTGTTGAAAAAGTTGCACTGTTGTTAACTTTTGCATTGTTTCCTTATTGAAATCAATAGATTGATTCTGTTCTCTGATGCAACGTTTATTGTTGTTTGTACGCTCCCTCAATCTATCTATCTATCTATCTGTCAGTCAGTCAGTCTGTCTGTCTGTCTGTCTGTCTGTCTGTCTGCCTGTCTGCCTGTCTGTCAGTCTGTCTGTCTGTCTGTGTGAGTCTGTCTGTCAGTCTGTCAGTCTGTCTGTCTGTCTGTCTGTCTGTGTCAGTCTGTCTGTCTGTCTGTGTCAGTCTGTCTGTCTGTCTGTCTGTGTCTGTCTGACTGTCTGTCTGTCTGTCTGTCTGTGTCTGTCTGTCTGTCTGTCAGTCTGTCTGTCTGTCTGTCTGTGTCAGTCTGTCTGTCTGTCTGTGTCTGTCTGACTGTCTGTGTCAGTCTGTCTGTCTGTCTGTCTGTCTGTCTGTCTGTCTGTGTCTGTG
>NW_015505922.1:360352-371648 GCF_001515645.1 Sinocyclocheilus grahami | reverse complement strand
ACACTGCCAAAAGCACCACAAGTTGGTTAAATGACCATGGTGTTGGTGTGCTTGACTGGCCAGCAAACTCACCAGACCTGAACCCTATAGAGAATCTATGGGGTATTGTCAAGAGGAAAATGAGAAACAAGAGACCAAAAAATGTAGATGAGCTGAAGGCCACTGTCAAAGAAACCTGGGCTTCCATACCACCTCAGCAGTGCCACAAACTGATCATCTCCATGCCACGCCGAATTGAGGCAGTAATTAAAGCAAAAGGAGCCCCTACCAAGTATTGAGTACATGTACAGTAAATTAACATACTTTCCAGAAGGCCAACAATTCACTAAAAATGTTTTTTTTATTGGTCTTATGAAGTATTCTAATTTGTTGAGATAGTGAATTGGTGGGTTTTTGTTAAATGTGAGCCAAAATCATCACAATTAAAAGAACCAAAGACTTAAACTACTTCAGTCTGTGTGCATTGAATTTATTTAATACACGAGTTTCACAATTTGAGTTAAATTACTGAAATAAATGAACTTTTCCACGACATTCTAATTTATTGAGATGCACCTGTACATCCATAGTAGTTTGAAACAGCTCTGCCCACACATCCATCTTTCAAATGTTATTTTAACCATGAGCAGAAGTCAATGTAAGCAAATATGATGCTGATATAAAAGTATATTTCCCATTCAAACTTTGCCACTCCATGAACTAATGTGTGATTTAGAGGAAAATCTCTCTTGAGTTTTTACAGAGGATTTCCGATGATTCTAGCCACCACTAAACCGCTTTCTCCCACTCACTTACATCCACATTAATTTTTTTGTGTGAATGTCAAGTTCACACAGCCCTCAATATTGACATTTTCACTAAGCAATTTTAAAAAGAATGTCGACTTGATTAACAGCATGTTCGTATGCTGTCATTCACCCAAATACATTTAATTTTTCCTCATATCTGCCTGTGGGATGTAATAAGTTTCCGTTGAGGCCCTTTTAAGACGTTTCTTTGAATCTTGCATTAACATCAGCGCAATATTATTTTTAATTTAGCAGAGGCTTCAGGATCTTCCTCACACAGTAAAGCTACAGTAACATGGACATTCGGGTATCAGTTTTTTCTCTAATGTAAATTCGTCCAGGACAACTTTTCGGAAACACGCTGTCAGATTAGAGACTCCTCCACAAATGTGTTTACGGAGCCGACTTTCTGCAGGGAATTGACTGTGTTTAATACAAACGTGCTGCGCATTGACGTGACCTAGCGGAGTTTGCCAGAAGGAGTTGATCCAACAACAGCACTAGATCCTGGTCAATATCTGCTCCATTCAGTGGCGAGAGGTTTGCGCGTCTGTAAAGAGGATAAAGCGGATGGATTAGTCCAGCCGTGTGGCTTATACAGTCTGACTGACATTTGTATTATGGGGGCTGATTAGTTCTGGATTTATATAATTCTATTTATTTGTACAAATGAACCTGTGGAAATCCCATTGTCAATTCCACAGAAGATTGTCTGTCTTTAAAAATCAGCTGTGAAGATGAAGAGATCCGTGACTACATACGCGCATCTGATGAGTTTGTGTTTTTTATGTGACTCTGCACGCTAGTTTAGCCGTCTGGTTCACACTGCCGCTTATTCTGGCAAATATCTGTTAAATTACATGGGAAGAGGTCATCTACACAATGATTAAAATGTCTTGTGAGGGTCTGGAGTCAAGTCAGTTTGATTTCCCTGTAATTCAGCTTGGTTTCAGATGTCTACATCAGAGGATATTGTTGAAAAAGTTGCACTGTTGTTAACTTTTGCATTGTTTCCTTATTGAAATCAATAGATTGATTCTGTTCTCTGATGCAACGTTTATTGTTGTTTGTACGCTCCCTCAATCTATCTATCTATCTATCTGTCAGTCAGTCAGTCTGTCTGTCTGTCTGTCTGTCTGTCTGTCTGTCTGTCTGTCTGTCTGTCTGTCTGTCAGTCTGTCTGTCTGTCTGTGTGTGTCTGTCTGTGTCTATCTATTTGTCTATCTGTCTATATATGTACCGTTCTATCGTTTTATCTATCTATCTATCTATCTATCTATCTATCTATCTATCTATCTATCTATCTATCTATCTATCTATCTATCTATCTATCTATCTATCTATCTATCTATCTATCTATCTATTGTCTGTGTCTGTGTCTGTCTGTCTTTACTTTTTAGACTTTAAGCGGCATCAAAAAAATACCATAACAATATCCATGAAAGTTTTAGCCAAAAACACATATATAATTAATTTAGTATTTATAAATTATATTTAATTATTTTTTAAATAAATCTAGTTATATTTATTTATTTATTTCCAACATAATTTAATATAAAATAAAATAATATAATTGTAACAATCTCTCTTTATTTATTTAATTTATTCAGTAACTCATTTTTTATTTATATTAATATTATAATGTAATAATAACAACAACAACAATAATAATAATTATTATTATATTTATTATTAAATTTAGTTATTTATTTAGTACATATATTTCAAATTTATTATAATTTATTTTTGTGCTAAATTATTAATTCAGTATGATAAATGTGATTATTTTTAGCTTTTAAATACTTTTTTTAATGACATTTGTGTGAAATATTGCCTGGATATCCCAGTTGTTGTTTTTTTTACATTTCTTATTTTATCTAATAACTCTGTTAGCCTTCTACGCCACACAAAATGCAATTTCTGGAAGATTTAAATTCAGGCATATACTGTACATATAATTACATGCACAAAGTGAAAATTTGCCGTATTTGATGCAGGCGCGCAAATGAGTTTAGGCTAAAGTCTGACATCAGCGTTCCTTCGTAATTACTGTATGTGTTACTGCCTTTAACATCAGTGCAGAGATTCAGGAGAGTTGTTTCCACTCTTTTGCCTGGAATGGAGTTGTAAGTCCTGGTTCGGAGCCGCTTGGCATCTATTGTGGAATGCTGCAGTTTTGATAGATATTAATTGACTCTCTTTTGATTGACGGTGGGATGTAATGCCTTTTACAGCTATTTGTCCAAACAGCTTGACATTTTCTTCATATTGAGTGCTCTGGCATATGGGTCATGAATGAGTCCTATTTATTCTTCATATTAGTTGTTGGGTTCTCACTATGAGCACTGCTTGAGCTCAGCGTAGATTGCGTGATCAAGCCATGCATGCTGACAGCTCTGGCATACAGCTCACTTATGAATTAAACAAAACTCCAGTCGGTTTCGTACAAGTAATTACAGAAATGGAGGGGGGAAAACAGAGGATTGTTGCAATCCATGGAAAAAAAGGATGAGAATTAAACTGTGTAGAATGAAGACACATTGCTGTGGTTGCAAGCCATGATTGTAGATGGTTAAAAGTTTGCAAATTGTTTTTTAATAAACAACGGTAAAATAACATTGTTTTAATTTGGTTATAATATATTCAGACACTATCATTCACAAGTTTAGGGTCAGTAAGAATGTGTTTAAAAGAAGTATTTTATGCTCACCAAGGCTGCATTTATCTGATTACAAAATACAGTAAAAACATTTTGTGAAATAGGGATTGTTGCACTTAGTAAGTTTAAGTGTGAGTCAGTTTAGATAAAAGCATCTGATAAATGACTACTACTACCAAAGCAAGTTTTCTTAACCACAGCTTTGAAATGTCAGAAATGGTTGACTATTTGGAATGGAAGGGCATTACTTATGAGCACTGTATATGTTTTTTTAAAATGATGATGGTGGTGGTGGATTATGGTGACAAAATGCTTTCGAGTGTCTGAAAATCTCTCTATTCATTAAAGCAGGGCTTTTTAAAACTAGGGTCTCTGAAATGTTCACTGTAAATGTCTTAGCTCTGAGAAATATTAAATGGTTTGTAATAATATATTTCTTTATAAAAATACTTTTATATGTATTTTAATCTATACATTTATCTGTTTATTGTATTTGTATTTTATTTGTATTTATTAACTTTTATATTAAATCAGTTACATAAGAATCAAAAACACATTTTTCTGTTTCAAACCAAAACTGAAACAATTTCCATTCAGTTTGGCTGACTGTTTTCTGTCTGCCTTTTAGAGATGGTCTTCAGATTAGACCATTCACGTTTGAAGAGAGACTCTATTGAAACATGCTTCAGTGACATTGAATTCATATTGAAATGCACGTGGTGAATTACGGCCCTCTTACATGGATTTATGCCATTTTACCACAATCGCTGGCCTCTGTGGCGAAAAGCCATGCATTCATTTTACATACGCAGTTTAGCCTTGAATATTAAAGAAAGGCAAGTTCTGTGGAAACCCTCAGAGGGAACCACGTGAAGGTAGCGTTAAATAATAATGAAGCAAAATGACAGTCTGCAGTGATTAGATAATTTCATTCTCATTATGTGAAAACTGAAATCTCGGGCTTCATCCGTACTAAGTGCCACGTCACATACGGCAGCACATCTACCTGAAAAATGAAGCCCGATAACGGATGAGAAATGCCTAAAGGCAAGTTCTGTGGAAACCCTCAGAGGGAACCACGTGAAGGTAGCGTTAAATAATAATGAAGCAAAATGACAGTCTGCAGTGATTAGATAATTTCATTCTCATTATGTGAAAACTGAAATCTCGGGCTTCATCCGTACTAAGTGCCACGTCACATACGGCGGCACATCTACCTGAAAAATGAAGCCCGATAACGGATGAGAAATGCCAGTGGCTCCATTAATTCTCTTCAGTCAGTACTGGGGAACACAGCAGAGCACACAAGTAATTAATTTCTCAAGGTCAATTATTTTAAGCTTTTAAAATGAGCAAAGAAAATCACCGCAGGTTGGAGGGAGTTGGGAAAGCAGTGCACTCTTTAGCGTACGTATGAAGTTTTGATTAATATAGCAATTGAGGTCGTGATTTTACCACATTGAAGGCAACATAGTGCCGTTGTTTTTTTCAGGCACTGGTCAAGTTTTCTTTTGCTTCCAGACTAGTGGAAAGAAAATGTCAAAAATGCACGTTTAAGTGTTTATTTTGTTACACTTTATCTATTAGCATCTGTAGATTTCAATTATAATGCATATCTTTAAAGGCTGTGAATTTGTTCTCTTGCTCTGAGCCAAAAATCTCCATTTCAGCTGTACTTACATATTCCAAACTTTTATTTCCACCTATATTCTGAAAGTTTTACCAGAGGAGTTTGTTCACATATTAAAATAGTTTGCACTAAAAGCATGATGAAAATTAATTAATTAATTCATTCATTCATTCATTCATGCATGCATTCATTCATTTAATTTGTAATTTTTTTTTACTGATTTATGGCGTGATGAGACAAATCCAAAATCCTATGTGTAAAAAAAATCTTCAAGGTGTCAACAAAATGAAACACGATTCTTGAACCTGACTTCATCCAGCATTCAGATTTCTGTTCTGGAAATGTATGCAAATGAATCCATATTTTATTAGACAATGCCTCATTCAAACATTTTTCAGAAAACTTCTTGTACAAAACAGTTCATCGAGTGTAACCGTCAGGTTCTTAAAGTAAAAACTCATTTATTTTCTCCACAGGGATTTTTAACCATAACTGATCAACCTTTAAAGACAGATCTGTTTTGAGCTCCGATGCTGTTAATCTATGGAATATGCTTTTGTTGAAGCCATCTGTCCACATAAATGTTTAAAACAATCATGTTTAATAGCAGAATTTGTGGTAAAAACTACATTACCCATGATGCTGTGCAGAAAATTCCACCAATCAGATTGAGTAAAGAGCGCCAAAGTCTTTCGCAATGCTTCACAGGATTGTAATTCTTTCCCTCACTAAAGCCTGTCTTTGTGCTTTTGTCCAATTTTCAAATACCTTTTTGCTTCAAATCAAAGATTGTAGCATTGTGATTCTCCTCTTCTCTGGCTGGTTTGGTTCATGGCTTATAATGCTTTAATAAAGACTAATTAAAAATTCCGGTTGATACAAATGAATGGAAAATATGCTTCTGTTGTTGTTAGGCACGACACCGATCACAGTTTACCAAACTAAACTGTGGTAAAACAGATCTTATGAAACAGCAATAATAATACTATGATAAAAGACACTGCAGTGCATTGAATTGTTTCACATTTTGTCAATGCAAAACTCTCTACCACAATGTTGACATTTAAAGAAAGCCCTAATGTGGGTGTGTTGTTAATATGCACCCTTGCAATCGATGCAATATCTTCTTTCTTCGCCTCGATGCACAGCGCTGTTCATAAAGCCAGGGAACGTTATACTCACCGTCCTCGTATTACCAGAGAGCGTATCGATCGTTTAATTCTCAGTAGGAGTATGCACAGAGTCATAATTCATGATCAATTAGCCTCATTCCGAAGGTTTGGCGTGTCGCAGCAAGTGATAACTGGTGTGAAGGACATCTATCAAGAGTTTTTGGAGGCTACTGTTTCACTTGGAAATACACTTTTTGTTGATTTCGATGCATGGCAGCGTGAGCTGTGGTTCCCACAAGACAATCTGGGAATGCGGACTGTTCTGGATTCAGTTACACGACTCTCTCCTGCCCAGAAAACAACTACTGCCAGAGCTGCAAAGCCTGGAGCGCTGTGTCCTCCTCGACTCCTGCTGCTGCTCAGGAAGATACTTTCAGATTCTAGTTTTGGCATGATGCACAACATAGTTCGACATGCACAAATGCACCATTTGAAGTAGTTGAGGTACTGCAATCAGAGCAGTATTTAACATGCTACTTGATAAGGGTGACTGACGCTCTGAAGAATGAAGTCTGGGATCTCACTGTGCACATAATGAGAACTGAAATTGTCTAATCACTGCAGAGTGTCATTTTATTTCAATAATATTTCATGTTACCTTACATGCGCCACCTTCATTCGGTTCCCTTAATTATATGAGGCTTTCTACATACAGTATACTTTCTAGACAGATAGATATATATATAGATATTTTGCATTGTGACATTTATGTGTTTTTGCATTTTAAGTAACAATTAAATACTTTTCCTGCAAGTGAGATTACTGAAATGTAAAGCTTTTAAAGGGTTAGTTCACCCAAAAATGACGATATTTTGCATTGTGACATTTATGTGTTTTTGCATTTTAAGTAACAATTAAATACTTTTCCTGCAAGTGAGATCACTGAAATGTAAAGCTTTTAAAGGGTTAGTTCACCCAAAAATGACAATTCTGACATTAATTACTCACCCTTGTGTTGTTCCAAACTCATAAGACCTTCGTTCATCTTCGGAAAAAGCGCCACTACACGCTCGCGTCATGATACTGTAATTTCTTTGTGCAAAAAAGTATTCTCGTAGCTTCGTAACTTTACAGTTGAACCACTGATGTCACACGGACTACTTTGTCAATCATCTTGGTACTTTTCTGGACCTTGAACGTGGTAGTTACCTTGCTGTCTATGGGAGGGTCAGAGAGCTCTCAGAATTCATCAAAAATATCTTAAATTGTGTTCCGAAGATGAACGAAGGTCTTACGGGTTTGGAACAACACGAGGGTGAGTAATTAATGACATTTTTTTTCATTTTTGGGTGAACTAACCCTTTAAAAATCAATCAATTGATCAAAATGGTTGGATTGACTTTTTTTTCTTTACATTTTTATAAGTTACTGTAAGTCCAAGAAAGAAAGAAAGACATAGCAGAATATACTTGTATTGACATTTATGGTTTTTTTTTTCATTTTCATAAGTCCAAGTCTAACTACTATAATATTAATAAATAATTAAATGATATATTAAATCAATAAACAACTTTTTTTGTAATTTAATTCAAAATGTGAAACTTATCTAAATATGTCAAGCTTTTTTGTTGTTTTAAGTTCGATAATTGCTGCTTACAGCTCATTAAAGTACCTCACAATTTTGTATTATTATTATTATCATTAAAAAACAGTGTAAAAATATTTTTAATTGTCATTAAAATAATTTGAGAATTTCGTTTTGATTTTAGAATGAAATTTGTGCACCAGTTATGGTTAAATGCAATAAATACTAAAAGAGGGATGCAATTTATCATGATTTCAGTGTTATTTCAAAATATTTTCAATTACATTTTTTGAAGCATGTTTGTAAGTTCTCTTCAAACATGGGCAATCACAGGCAGATAGACAACACTAAACACGAGACGGAATGGAAACATCACTATTTGTCAATTGTTCTTTAAATATGAATTGTTACTTTCAGTAGAGTTTGATGCTGCATTTTCAGAGTAGTACTTCTATTAGACTCCACTATACTGCGTCTATAACCTTTGGTATTGAATTAAATCTATTTTTAATCAACATTTCTTTTGGCTTGAGTGGATTGCAGTGCATTCTACTGTTGCCTTCTCATGTTATACCTTCTTGTACCTTAGCCAAATCATGGTAGGAAGCTGACTAGTTTTATCTCACTATATTAAGATTTCCCGATGATTTGAAGCCACCAACATGGCAAACGCTGGCAAATTGAGTGGTTATTTATGCCTCGAAGGCGCTGGCTGTATCAGCCCAGTAGCTTGTAAACAGGTTTTTGTTTCCAGATGAAGCGATAAACACCTGTGCGCTCGTACTCACCGACAAACAATCTAAATTACAGCACGCCAGACTGAGAAAGTGAGACTAGTCACCCAGCGCAGGCGGGTCAGTGGCGCTATAGCACTTCTAAAGCACATCTACGCTCCCTCATGCTCTCCTTTCTTCAGTTTCCAGCGCCTGGCTGTAGATAAAGAGGTTCTTGACTGACAGGCCGTATTTGTCATGCTGTCTGTGGGTCTTCAGAGGCTGAAGCGATGGGAAGGCCGCAGACTCCTGCAGCACTGATAAGCTGCACCTTGGCCGCCGGCCGCCGCTGGACTCGAGTGGACTGGCTTTCTTCCTGCGTTTTGGGAGCCCAGACCAGCTCGACTCGTGACTGAGCGCTAGCCACGGGGAAGGATGCTGGCACCGGTTCTGTCTTGGTTATCAGATGAACTCAGAAAGCGGACCAGACCGCAGACGGATGCCTCTTGAGAGATGCAAGGCTTTCAGATGTTGGCCTGTTATTCGAATAAGGCGACTGTGGAAATATGGGAGCAGAGATCCGCCAATTAAATGAACTGATGCCCAACTTCTTGTTGCTTATGTTAGTTAATTAGACCTTGCGCCCAGGTTAAGACCACCTTCATTAATTTTGATGTCATATATATATATATATATATATATATGTGACCCTGGACCACAAAACCAGTCTTAAGTCACATTGTATGTCAAAATTATCGATTTTATGCCAAAAATCTTTAGGATATTAAATAAAGATCATGTTCCATGAATATATTTTGTAATTTTCCTACAGTAAATATATCAAAACTTAATTTTTGATTAGCAATAGGCATTGCTAAGAACTTAATTTGGACATCTTTAAAGATGATTTTCTCAATATTTAGATTTTTTTTGCACCCTCAGATTCCAGATATTCAAATAGTTGTATCTCGGCCAAATATTGTCCTATCCCAACAAACCGGACATCAATGGAAAGCTTATCTATTCAGCTTGAAATGTGTATAAATCTCAATTTCAAACAATTGACCCTTATGACTGGTTTTGTGGTCCAGGGTCATATATTAGTAAATTTTGTGCTACATTTAATTTGTTCTAAAAAAATGATGTAATTTTAAATATTTCAATTCTACAAACAAACATATAATAAATAATTGATTACACATATACAGATATCAAAACAATAAATAAATAGTAACAGTATTTTTTTACTTGCCATATTTAATATCATAATATACAGTGCTGTGTAGATTAATTACACATTGTTACTGATTCCAAATTACATGACCCAAATTGTTAATAGTAATGTAATCCATTAAATTACACATTTTAGGTAATATAATCGGACTACTTTCTGATTACTTTTAGATTACGTTCGACTTCACTTGTTTATCATATTGATTTAAATAGGATAATCTGCGATATTGATATAAAAATACAAAAAGAAAGACAATATATTCAATTCATTGTTATTAACAACATCAAATGCATTACGTCAAGGTTTCCCAAACGGGGGTGCATGATTTTAATGAAAGCTAACAATTAATTAAATAAATAAGATTTAAAAAAAAATATTTATTTATTTATTTGTTTGTTATTAACAAATAACAATATATTATTATTTTTTGTTTGTTTACTGATTGATTGATTGATTGATCGATTGATGTGGTGGTGGTGGTGGTGGTGGGGGGGTTATGATATTCACACTTAAATATATTTGTATACATTTAATTGACGTCTCCAAACCCAAAACCTCCACCATTGCCAAATGAGAATAATTAAATCATTTTATATGTATCTTTTTGTTTAATTATGCCTATGAATTGCATTTGCATTTCTTTCAGATTTCTTACTTTTTATTAGAAGAGCAATAAGGATTACCTTGTTGAAAAAAAAATACATTTATTTAGGACATAATTAGTAATAATTCCAAGCTGCTTAGTGTTGAGCTGGATTATAAGACTTATTAATTCATTCGACAAGAGCACAATCCTCCATTGAAACACACACACCTCTATTACAGAACGAATTACTTTCTGATTCTGGTGTCGTTTGGATATCATGCGATGTACCTTGTACATTTAAAAAGCGTTTTTAGTGTGAAAAAAACAGGCTGTTCTTGCTGTATTCCACCGGCGGTTATTCCTACAAGCCTGACAGCACAGCATCATGAATTTTTCAAGCTTTGCCCACACAGAAACCAGAACAAGATACTACAAACATGGCAAAATGTTAATCTGTGTTTGTCTAGAGGGTTCAGCGTTTGTAAGACCTGTTTTTGGTAACCCCACGCGTCGAGGATCATCGCAGGAACGGCTGCTAATTAAAATGAACGAGAGGGAGCAGATGGCGTCTTCACAGCTGGAAACAGCTCAGTGACTTCGAGCGTAGAGACATGAACGTCTCCCTTTCACTTTGTATTCCCCGTGTAGCCTTTGGACTCGAAGGTTTGGCCGAGGTTCATGTCTTTAGTTTTGATGATGGTCTCAGAAGCAGATCTCTCACATTTGTTGAATGTTTCCCTGTTGAGATTACCCAGATTTTTTTTCTTGGTGAATTAGTTCACAGTTCATTGGAGTGCTTTTCCATTAAAAAAGACAGTTAATTTTGATTCAGACAAGTTCAAAGCAATATCTAATGCATTTGAGACATTGAGAATTTTACTGTCATTGATATCGTTTTTGTTAATATTTTGAATTAGATTTATAGATATATTTTCCATTATCACGTAGTTTTACTTTATTTGAATTTTTTTTAATTGTGTGTATATATA
>NW_015505922.1:317036-360141 GCF_001515645.1 Sinocyclocheilus grahami | reverse complement strand
TTTTTTTTTTTATGTAATCAATGGTAACTAATTGTTTAATTGTATGGATGTGGTTCATTAAAACAATAGCAATTGAATGACATGTTGCCCATTTATTGTCTCTGTATGTTCAATGTTTCACATTTGAAATTCACATTTAGTTCAGTTTTCATTCTGCATTGGCGAAAAAAATACAGATGTTTTCAGATCCCATTATCGATGGAATATAGCAGCGATAATGGCAATTTTTAGCGTTCTCCATCTATCTCTAGACATTTTGAATGTTTTGCATTTTAAAGTGTCCATCTGCTATCTTTCTTTAACATAAATGTCATTCGGTTTGATATTTTGTTATCTAAAGCAGTGACATTCAGACATTGTGAGTGTGAGTTAAACATCCCCTTCACATGTCACACACACACAAACACACACACACACATATACATGTATGGTATGTCCTCACATATCCTATTATGTTGGAGTAAATCATGGTACAAGCGAACAAGCCTCCCGTTTTAGATCCGTTAAAGGTCATGATACCTTAATGCACACTAGCATGACATTCAGCGCACAGATTGAATATAACACAAGAGTCGAAGTGAGCATGTCTGTAAATCATTAACACAAAGCGCCGGCTCCTTTCCCTTGTGATCGAGCACATGACATTTAAAATGAGATTCCCCATTGAAATATTTATCTGAAGCTTTCATTAATAAATGTCTGTCTTCATAATTGATGTGACTGAATGGGATTTTTATTAGGAAAGCCAAGACAACAGCAAAATGCATAGATTTCTGGCATCATTCTGTACTCATTTGAAGCTTCAGAGGCCTGCGGGTGTATTTCCACGTTTAATTGATGGCCGTTCAGGACTTGTAAATGGATATTCTGGTCCTTTAGGTAGAGATTGTAATAGTGTAGTGCCTGGAAACATACTTAGGCATCGCTGGAAACACCTAGCTTTCAAATACGGTGCACCAAAATGCTGTCCATGTGTGTCTTGTGTCAACCCAAACTGGAGGAGAGGGAAAAAAAGTATTATTTATAGTAATGGTATCTAAAAAAAAAAAAATTGCAACACAAATTTACTTGAAACAATACCACATACTTTAAAAGTTTGTATTTAAAACAAAAAGTGTACACTTATTACAATTTAAAATAACCATTTCCCATCTGAATATATTTTAAAATATAATGTATTGTTGTGATCAAAGCTGGATTTTCATCATCATTACTCCAGTCTTCAGTGTTGCTTGATCCACGTGATTTTTTTTAAGAAGCCAGGATTCCAATAATTCCAATATATATCCAATATATTCCAATATATTCCAATATATTTCTTCTTCCAAGATTATTTGAATAGAAATGCAAATTGAAATTGAATAGAAAAATTGCTTATTTGAAATATAAATATTTTGTAAATGACTTTGCTGTCACTTTTCATATATTTAATGCATATACTTGCTAATGTAAACAATTGTATTATTATGTATTTTTATATAAATCTTACTAAACCCAAGCGTTTGAATGATAGTGTATAATTAACTAAAAAAAAAAAAAACAATTGCATATATCTGCCGGAGACTCAGTAAAACAAAACCTATTGATGTTCGAAATACAGTCAATGTTGTTTCTCAGGAAAAATTAAACAACATTGAAAAGATTTTTTGAAATTTTTACTGGAAGACATAAAAAAAGACCAAATCAAAAATCGGAGTCTTTACTCACTAATTAAAGTTGTACTCCATATTACCCATATGTTTATCAAAGTATGCTCACCCAGTAATAGTTTGCAGCTCATCAGGCCATCAGCTCATGGGAACTCAATTCCCGTCTCATGTGCTCCACTGGGTATTGGAACATCATCCAACTTGGCAGTGGCCATAAAGCCGAATGGCTGCATCAGCGAGGAGGCTTTTAATTAGTGCATCTGGGGCGTTGACTTGGGATTGGGAGTTTGGCCAGGCAGTCTGTCTGGTTCCACACAGCCAACTCCAGACCAGACCCGAGCATCCCGCCGCGAGTCAGGACCTCCCCGTCACGTCCAGATCACGTTTACATCCTGTGGTGCTCTCAAGAGCTCATGCTTAGAGGTCAAACACTGCAAAAAATGGCTTATCTTACTTAGTATTTGTGCCTTGTTTCTAGCCAAAATATAAAAAAAATCTTAAATCAAGATACCTTTACTAATTAAAACAAGTCAAATTATCTGCCAGTGGGGTAAGTAAAATACTCCTGTTTTCAAGAATATTTTACTTACCCCACTGGCAGATAATTTGACTTGTTTTAAGCAAAATGCTCTTAATTTAGTTTTTTTCCCCCTGGAAACAAGACTAAATATCTTAAGTCACTTGGCTTATCTAGTAAAAGTATCTTGATTTAGATATTTTGAAATTTTGACTAGAAACAAGACAAAAATACTAAGTAAGATAAGCCATTTTTTGCAGTGAATGATGCAGAAGATACTCACTTGACTGTTTTTAAGTGCTCTTGACCAACCCACTATCACAAAGGACGTCTCTGGTATTAATTGATTTTAGGCTCCACATGAATATGTTTTAGTGTACATGTATAAATAAAAAATTATATGCTATTGTGTTAAAAAATTGCATCTAATTTCAAGCTATATATATAAATATATATATTATTATTATTATTTTTTTATATATTTTTTTTTTACTTATTTATTCATAACAAATGACAGTTTCAGCCCTACATGTTGATTGGAGCACAGACTTGCAATGTAAATTTGAATATGATGACATAATTAAATTAATTAGAATTTTACAAAGACTTTTTCAAACATTTTAAAATGTTATTTAAAATATTTGATTAAATTTAGCTTGAGATTGCACAATGCAGTTTATTAACAAAATAGCATAAAAATAAAATGATAAAAAATAGTGTAACCATTTTCTTGTCATTGCTTTTTTTTTTATTTGTTTGTTTGGACTGTTTTGGCCCTTGATGCCGATTGGCTAATTTGCTATTCTGAATATGAGGACTTATAATTAAAATTATTTAAAATTCAAATTAATTGTAACTTTTAAGTAGACAATTTAAAAGTGTGTCTAGACAAACATTGAATATTAAAATGGCTTGTTTTAATGTTTCAAAAGATTTTTGCACTTTTCTTTTTTTTTTTTGGTGCAGAGTAAGTGTTGTTATGTGTTGTCAAATCTCCCAGTGTGTCGTTAAATGAAATGGGGGGGAAAAAGTATAAAAAGTGCATTGTTTTTCAAATGGGAATTATCCATTCAAATACTGAAAAGTCTGTGATTTCCAAAGAAAGATGCTTGCTTTTGTTTTAAATCTGACCTCTTTGTGTTGGTTAGTCCTCATTCTCAAGCAGTCTTCCACGTAATCTGATTTGTCAGTTGTATGCATAAAACATCAGCAGTATTCGGTGAGACTCAGTGGCGTTATTGGAGGAATATACTGTATATATATGTTGCGCCGCCATATGAATGAGTTGTCGTGGTGTGATGGATGGAGCTCTGCTAAATTGTCTCCTATATCACTATAAAGAGGGAGTGGTTTCATTGGGTGACTGTCAGCTTCAGTGAGGCTTGTTTTACAGGCAGAGAGGCAGGAATGGATGCTGGGTTGTTGAGTGTTGTGTACGTCATCGTGTCTTAATTGCGCTGTCGTCTGAGAGCGCTGCTCGAGATGGATCAAAGCTGCGGCCGCTGTGTCAGAGGCTGCCTGCCTCTCTAATGAATATGGAGAAGCCTGGTGTCGTGATGCGATCATGCGGCTAGTGCAGTCGTGCAGTGGGAAGCATCCGTCCTGCTGCTGAAACTTTCTCTGGAGCCACAACTAGCATCACGATGGACAGGATAACCGGGACATTGTAGAAATGTGCTGCTAACTTTTTTAAAAGTACATTTCTTTTGTAATACTTTTTATATCTATCTATCTATCTATCTATCTATCTATCTATCTATCTATCTATGAGGAAAAAAAATTAACTTAAATGATTTTAGCAAATGGCTGCAATATAACAAAGAGTGAAAAATTTAAGGGGGTCTGAATACTTTCTGTACCCACTGTATATATATATATATATATATATGTCTCTCTGTCTTTATCTATCTATCTAAAATGACGTTTTGACATAATATAATATAGCAATTTATCATTTATATTTTATTATGTTTTATCTATGATAGAAACCCTAACCCTAACCATTTATATTATATTGGTATAGCAATTTATTATTTTACTTTTATCTATTTTAATACATTTTAATTTTAAGTTTTCCCTATTGGTCCCTATTTACTTAAAATTAAATATTATTCATATCATACAAATTTATTTTTATTTTATTATATATTTTTAATCTGTCTTTTATTCTTTTTTTATTTTTATTTCATTTAAATTTTAATACATTTAAATGTAATATTTTTCTTTTTCTGTATGTCTGTCTGTCTTTTAATATTTAAAAAAATATTTTATTTTAATTAATTAATTTGTTTGTTTGCTTATCATATAAATATAGCAATTTATATATTTTTTTATTTTATTATATGCAATTTTTATCTTTATTTTAATCTTTTTAAATTTAAATTATTTCAATTAAATGTTTAATACATTTACATTTAATATTTTACTTTTTTATTCTGTCTGTCTATATTTTAATATTTTTGAAAAATTATATTATTTTAATTAAATTTATTTATTCATTCATTCATCCATTCATTCATTCGTTCATTCGTTCGTTCGTTCGTTTTAATCGCCAAACTTACATTTTGATTGAATGATGCTGGATATGTGCTTTTCCTATGTCACTGATGTAGTATGTACTGTAGGTGTGTTTATGTTAATATTTTTGAATGGCTTTACACAATTAATTGGTCAATCTCATATATGTGTTGTTCCATTGTCATTTAATCAAAATGTATCCCTGTGCATCACTTTCCAGTGGTCTGTCAGGTTTGCCCATTTTGCCCCATAAATCTCCATTAAACAAAGCAGTAATGCGTCGCATCTGCACATCCTTGCATTTTTTGTTCATGCTGAAAGGAGCGGAGGATGCTGCAGATGTCTGCGGTCTGATTACAATGCAGAGACTCATCAATCATCACTCACCAAAACTGAAGCAAGGACCAATAGCCGGCCATCGGTCATTTCGCTGACAATAACACTGCCGCCCCATTTATTATCATCAGCCGAGCGGTAGGCTGCATTCTTTAACAACTTTTTTTAAAGTCCAGACATTGTGAAATATTGTTATGAATGACATCTTGGTGGGGTTGATAATGCTCAGGCTTCACAAGATGCATATTTTCAGCACTATTACGCTTGAACAAATTGCAGTTTTGTTTTTGCTTCCAAGTTAGACTTGCGTAGCCAGAGTTTTTACTGTAAGCATAAAAGGGCCTATATTACCTGGAGTAGCTTTCCCTTTCATTTCAATGACAGATGTCCATGACCTGCATGCTACCATTTTTGCTGTTGCATGTTAAAAGGAATAGTTCACCAGTTTGCTAAAAATGCCCTCACTCTGATGATGATGAGTTTGTTTCTTCATCAGATTTGGAGAAATGTAGCATTCCATCACTTGCTCAGCAATGGATGCTCTGCAGTGAATGGGTGCCGTCGGAATGAGAGTCCAAACAGCTGATAAAAACATCACAATAATCCACAAGTAATCCACCCCACTCCAGTCCAGCAATTAATGTCTATAATCCATATTTGAGAGAGGTTTTGGACTGTTTGCTCTTGTAAACAGTGCTTGATTTGTGCAGATTTCTCTCCTGATTCAGATGATACAAACTTTTGACTGGAGAAAGCAATATTACGGATTATGGACTCCTATTTTAGCCGGAAGCAACGGTTTGAAGTAAAAAAAAAAAAAACATCTTAATGTTGGATTAGTTTCTTACAAACACACAGCTTTTCACTTCATAAGACATTAACTGATTATTATGACTTTTTCACTGGAGGACGAGTTATTATGGATTACTTGTGGATTATTGTGATGTTTATATCAGCTGTTTGGATTCTCATTCTGACGGCACCCATTCACTGCAGAGGATCCATTGGTGAGCAAGTGATGGAATGCTACATTTCTCCAAATCTGATGAAGAAACAAACTCATCTCAGGTGGTCTAAAGGCGAGTACATTTTCAGCAAATGTTACATTTTGGATGAACCGTTCCTTTAAATCTTAAACTGCGTATGAATCCAGTAGCAGACTACTGTAGAATAGAGATTTGCTTAAGGAAATCATATTTACTTGCATTGAACTTTGTTGAATCCAGTGTCTAGTTCTTGCTCAGAAGCAATCGTTATATCAGCCTGGTTACTTGTTAAATTAATAGTTAGCCCCAAACTGAAAATTTGGTGATCTTTTCTTTTTACCTTTGTCATCTTTTACCCTCAGTCCAGTGCATTCACATGCATCCAAATATAACTCCTCAAGACATGTCAGGCCAGGTTTGCGTCAATGACGTCATTGCTTCTTGTGCATCTTGTCACTGATGTCAGACCTGCCACAGTGCACTGTATCTGAATGCATGCAAATGCAAATGAGATTTGTGCATCTTGCTTTTTTCGTGTGCATGTCTGTGTTTGTATGACAGGCAAACCCTGATTCAAATCTCACTGGATTCTTCTGCATATTGTGCCACAAGGCTTTTGGTCATTAAGGGATTCGTTTTCAACGTGTCATAAACATCTATTCAGAGCGTGGGATAAATAACAAACTCTGTCCCCAAAGACCTCCTGTCCTGCTCTTATATCTGTACGCAATGGCATCTGCAACAAGAGGAACGAGATCTGCATAATTGGCAAGCGTTGAATACACACAGTTGTCATCTCTTCTTCAGGTAATGAATCACTGGTTGCGCACAAACAACAACAACAACAAAACGCAGTCTTAACACTTTGGCAACCTCCAGCAGATTGTGTCTTTACTCCTAATGAGTCTGTAAGTGATATCGCACCATTCCAGCGAGCAATTAGTGAGCAGGGAGTCACACTTTCACTGAGGCATGGGGCTTCTGGGTATTTCCAAAGGCTTCTTTGAAATGGCCACTGCCAAGAGAATGGAAAACTTTCTGGAAACTTGTTTCATAGAAGCTGTTTCCATCCTACCCTTTTTTGTATCACTGTCTACAACACTCAGATCTGAGTCTTTTTAATTAGCTTAATCAGCAGGGCTGGGCATATATTTTTTGATACAAATTTTTGGGTTTGATTTGATTCAATTACAAATGATTTCACCTTGTTTATCTGTTTTTTATGTATTTTAATAAAATGTTATATCATTGAAAGCAGTGTTATTTGAATAATTTTATTCTATTGTAGTATTTATTAGTATTATCTTTTAATGTTTTTGTTTTAATTTAAATTGACATTTTAGTCTTTAGTGCTTTTTGTTAGTTTTTGTTTTTGTTTATTTTGGCTTTTATGTCAAATATTTCTAGTTCGATTTAAGCTATTTTCATTTCAGTTTTATTTTTAGTCATTTTTGTACTTCAAATTGAACCCATATTATTGAAAATTAGAAATATTGCTTAAATAAATAAATATATAAATAAATATTTTCTCCCTTATTTCAGTTACTGAAAATTATTTTCAATAGTTAACCATAACACTGATCAAAGGTAATGAAAACTTGTTGTCGATTCAGTAAGTTCTGTGAAGGATCCATCAGAGTCATATGAGCTGTTGAGTCTTTTTAAAATAATAATTTGTTCATAAATTGGGCTCCACTCTCTGAATTTGATTCACTGAGTCATTTGTTTTGTGAATCGGACTCCACTGATATGTTTCTGATTCACTAAAAAGAACAAAGTTCAAAGAGTCATTTGTGAATTGGATTACACATTTTGTTTTTGAATTACTAAGAAAATCCTGCTTAAAAATGAATGTGTTCTAGCGCTGTCAAACGATTAATCGCGATTAATCGCATCCAAAATAAACGTTTTTGGTTTACATAACATATATGAGTGTACTGTTTATATGTATCATGTATATATAACTACACACACACATGCATGTATATATTTAAGAAAAAAATTATATTTTTATATATGACAACTATTTATATACAATATAAATTATATGAATATAAATATTTACATGTAAATATTTTCAAAATATGTATGTGTGTGTATTTATATATACATAATAAATATACACAGCACACACACATATATTATTAGAACAAAAACTTTTATTTTGGATTAATCGCGATTAATCGTTTGACAGCACTAATTTGTTCATGAATGGAAATACACTGATCAGGCTATCGCATGCAGCCTGCAATGACAAACTTTTTTGTTTGATTGACTTGTCTGGATTGTCTTTTTCTGGCATTCCTCATTTATGTTAGGTTCAAAAAGCACATCGGAGTCTAAAGCTAAAAGCGCAACGATCAGTAGCACACAATAACATACCGCATTATGTGATATCTTGGTGTACTAGATGCTGTGGGACCGAATCTCATCATATCTGTGCCTACGCACACGCGCTGACGCCCATGAGGAAAAACACTACATAATGAGCCATGTATCGGGTGTCAAACTAATTTAATTAGAGTGAATTGAGGCTGTTTGCGGGAGGCCTAAATACAGCCGGCGACTGTCAGCAGCTCAGTTTGTCTCTGCCGATCTCAACACAAGCTGCTGCTTTCTCTCACCCACCCCGTCTCTCCTACACGTCCTCGTTCTCTCCCTCTGAGATGCTGAATCTGATGCCACAGTCTGTTTATTACACTTTGGATTGCTATTTTGAGGACTGTGATATCAGACACTTGGTTTTATATGTGCATCTTTGAAATGTTCAGTTGATCTGTTGTTAGGCGGCTTTTGTAGACAGCCTTGCAGATTTCATTCTTTGTGATGTTTAAAAAAAGCATGATTTTGACGTCCTGGGGAAGTGTTGTGATGAGGTTTAGAGTAATATTCACGTTGTTAGTTCGCAACTTGGAAACAATGATGAAAGTCATGATGTGTTATTTATTTATTCATATATTTATTTATGCATGCAATTATTTACGCATTTTATTATTTGTGTACTTCTTTATTTATACATTTATATGTGCAAATATTTACACATTTTCTTATTTATGCATTTATTTTTTTGCAATTATTTATGCATTTATTTAGTTATGCATGTATTTATTTATGGATTTATCTGCAAGAAAACATTCAGTAGTCCAAATGTAATTGATGCACACATTGTGTATACAAATGTATGGTAAATGTTTTGTATAGAATTATGTGTATCGCTATTTTTTGCCTATTTTTTTTTTCATTCGTTCATTCATTCATTCTTTTTTTACTGTTTTGAATTTACTGTTTTCAAGTTTCCAAGAAAGTTTAACTAGATTTGACATTTTCTAAAGTTAATCTCAGTGGGTTTGATGCTAAGTGGTTGTAAGTGGTTTCTAGTCCAAAACTCAGGGCCCTATTCAGTGGACTCATTAAAGTCCCCATGAAATCAAAATTAAAGTTTTTTGGGTGTTAGTATCAATATGTTAGTCTTAAGGTTATCTATAAGGCAGTGTGCTCCAAAAACAGTGACAAAATGTGCATTTAGAAGATATAAGCATTCAAAGCTTTTAGTTTGTCACTTCTGCCAAAACGGCTCAACGAATTGTTTTGACGTCACGTCGTACTTCAGCTTCTCATCAAACTTTCTGTCCAATCCAATGCTCTCTAGAATCCAAAGCGCCCGCCCCCTGCACTATAAAATAGACCTTGAAGCCGCGGCTGAAATCAGTCACTTGTCCACAGAATGAGTATTTTCTGTACAGTGAATGGCACGTAGTGCACTATATAGGGGACAGGGAACGATTCAAACAGTGTAAATATGCTTTCTATTGAGGAAAAAAATAAGCTAACCACCGCACCGCACACACACTCTGCTCTGGTCCAGAGACATGATAGCATGGAGCGGATCACATGCGCAAGTCGGCGCAGACCACAAAATGTATCAGAGCTATTTTAATTCTACCCAGAATGCTATATTTTATAGCAATATGGATGAGATTGTGGCTGGCATACCCTGTCAAATGCGACTTTACGGAGCTCAACGGCTCTGAATGGCTCTAGCCCAAGCTGTGATATAAACGAATGCTATTGGCTATTTTAAAAAGGGGCGGGGCTGCTTGAAATGTAACGCCATGTCTTCCTGTTTCAGTTCAACTGACGTCGACACAGAGTAACGCTGCGTGCTTCTAAGCATTTCAGGGGACCTTTAACACCTTCACTTATCATACCGCATGATTTGAGGTGTCATTTGCTCAGTTCTGAGCAATAGTATAGCAATTATCACCTTAGAAAGCACCACTAATTATTACTATCTGAAGAAATTAGCTGCATTTAATGAACAATCATCTTCAATTTAGCATGCAAAATCAATGACCTTCTAGTGCCCTTAGAAATCATTTTAGAAGTCGCACATCCACAAAACTTGTGAAGTGACCGCGTACAGAGAAAACATTGAAATGGCTGCCAACTCGCTCAGCTGAGGTCCTTTCAAAGTTTCCTCTTAATTTAATATTTTAACAGAGTCTCTAGAAATCAGAAGGTATAAAAAATGATCACCTGTACGCTTGCTTGGCACAGATTATTACAAGACAAGGTGAGAAAGGCAGTCTTTAGTGTTTAAATGATATTTTTCATGTTACAGTATTACTGGCTGAACCATAGAAAGGTCACCCTCAACATTCATATTAATTATTCATCCTAATTATAGCTGAATGGACTCGGGCCTAATTTCACCGTATCTCGCACTGATAGGTGAAATGGAGAAAAGTCATTGGAAATGGTCTAAATGGGTTTAAAAAGCGAGTAAATCTGGCGAAGAGAAGCAATCAAGGAGGAGAAGGTGACGCAAACTATTGAAATAAATCTGTTCGGGTGGCATTATTCTCGCATAATCAGATTTTACGGAAATGAACATCATTTCAGGTTTGTGGATTATGTTTTCTGGCAGCATAACGCTTATTGGACTTTTTGAAGGAGCAAATGTATGAAAAAGTAATTTAGCCCACGGTGATGTGGTAAGGTGAAGTATTATAATTTAATATTTCTAGTGAGATGATAAAGACAGTCTGGTTATTACTGTAGAAATAATTAATTCAGCTACAAGATGTAGATCAGGAGTTTTCACTTTTCCACATATTATGAGTAATTTAATTATGCCATTATTAGCCTATTCGTATTTCAATAGATTTTTTTTAACAATGCAAAAATATATATATATATTTTTTAAAGGCATTTAATGGTTTTCAGATAAAGTACTTCTGAAAATACTCCATAATGCTATAAATAATGAACTTAGATAAATTAGGTGTAGAAACAATTTTCACTCAGAAATTCACATATAATTAAGAAACAGCAAGTCACGCATTGAAATTATGACATAGAAAAACTGAAATATTATATTCTTGTGAAACATACTCCAATAATCTATGTTTTTTCTCCTGCCTACTGCGGTTTCTGTCATCTGCTAATATGTTTCCTTGCACATTTGCATGTTTATTAAATAACTCAAGGTGTGATTAATGTGGGTAGTTTGTTCAAGACCAATCCAAAGTTCTCAGCTGTTGCTATGGCGATGCACAAGCCAATCACATGCTGGAATGACAGGAGAGAAGCAGGAAATCATGAAGCTTTATTTACAGTAAAAATACACTTCTGTTAGTGGCTCCATGCCCTCATCAGTAATTGATATGGATAATCACACTATGATAAATGTAATGTTGACACTTTTCACACCATCTGAATTGTCTCCCTGAGGTTCATATTATGAAGCATCATGAGTTTGAGTTCACAGCTCTGCATGAGATAAACACTCACAGCAAAGTCTTGAGAACTACTGCAGTTCTGATGTTTCTTAGAACAAGTCCTAAACTGGTAGGCAATATTCATGTACGTGAAATTGTTAAGCAGTGACAGCAATGTCCTGCAGTGAGATGCACTATATCATTGTATAGGATTATTTAATGCATAGAAAGTTTAAAAGAGCAGCATTTATTTGAAATATAAATCTTATATGACATTATAAATGTATTTACTGTCACTTTTCATCAATTGAATGCATCCTTGCTGAATAAAAGTATTATTATTAATCTTACTGACCTCAGACTTTTGAAAAATAGTGTATTTCTGCTGCTTAGTTTCACACACACACACACACACACACACACACACACACACACATATATAATGCAATGGTATTCAGACATTTTAATTGTGATGTAAGTGTCTAAATACTTAAAATATTGATGCTTTGTCACTTGCACATTGGTATTGTCAAATTATTTAGTAACAATGTTAACTCAATAATTCATTCTTAGTGCATTTTTGGCACATTTCAGCTCTAAAATTTATTTCTGGCCCTTTTAATAATTGCTGGAGGTAGAGAATGTTAAATGGGGCAACACTGTAGAGACGTCTACATCCTGATATTTCAGAGCTGAAGTCTAACCATTGATTCTCATTGACTTCAGACAGCTTGAAAACAAACCTCTGTTGGACGGGCCATTTTCAAGCCAAATATTAAAAAACAGGTTTTCAGATAAAAATTGCATGAGAGAGAATCCTTTCAATGAGGAAAAGAACCCAACAAACGCATAAATAAGCCTATAAAAATGGCACACAGAAGACACCTGGCTAATCTCAAGAGCTCTTACGGATGTTTGCATTCATATCGGCTGAAATCCTCGACTCGTGTTTGTTTCGAGGGCTTTCCCATTAAGAGCAACAATCCTTTTGACCGTCAATCACTTTAATAGGTGACTGTTTCTGATGTGTGGATCGATAACCACAGCGTCGTCCTTCAGCAGCCGCAGTCCCGACGACCTCCATCCGATTTTACTGCCCACAGACACTGGGAGATGAACAAAGACGTTTTATGAGGTTATTACAGCGAGCAGCGCCACAGGGTTAGTTGTGGTTTAAAGTGGAGCGTGAATCGCAGGGCATCCCAGTGATGAATTATACATAGACAGCTGGAGTGAGATGAATTTTCCTCTGCCGTGTGAAGCCACACGTTCTAATCTAATGCATTCAGCTCTGTGTAGAATTAGACTCTTGGGTAATTGTTGATAGTAATTCCTTGGCGTTTTGAAATACACTACTACTTTTTCTATATAAGGGATATGGAAACATGCTTTGGTATTTACATGGAAAATCAAAGAATACCATGGTTGTACAGTGGTTGCTATTCTATTCTATTCTATTCTATTCTATTCTATTCTATTCTATTCAGGCAATTATAAGTATTTTTTAATGTACTTTATATGTAAATTGGTACATATTATAATAAATATTTTATAGATTAATAATAATAATAATGATTAAATTTAAAATTAATTGATGCAACAACAACAACAATAATATATAATAATATGTCTGTCTGTCTGTCTGTGTATCCATCCATCCATCCATCCATCCATCCATCCATCCATCCATCCATCCATCCATCCATCCATCCATCCATCCATCCATCCATCCATCCATCCATCCATCCATCCATCTATCCATCCATCCATCCATCCATCCATCCATCCATCCATCCATCCATCCATCCATCCATCCATCCATCCATCCATCCATCCATCCATCCATCTGCATGGAACTTACCACCATGAATTCCATGGTTTTCAATTCAACAATTTGTTCTGGTCCTTGAATCTGAGGTCTTTCTAACAGTGAGATATTCACCCAATACCAGCATGGGATGTGCATAATAAATGCATATAGAAATGCATATTATATAAAAAAAATGTTGTTGAAAAAAAGTATATAATATAATTTTATATAATATAATATAATGTGATCTCTTCAAAGTCTCCATTGGTTCTCAATTAAGCAATGGGATTCAATAGCGAGTAGATGGAGACTTTTGATTAAGAAAATGACACACAATGAATGTGTGTGTGTGTGTTTTATTTATAATTGAATATAATGTCACTGATGTTCAAAAATCTGCACCATTGGCACAGTTTTTTAATTTGAGAGCTATGATAGTGGAAAAAATAATTTATTTTTCCAAACAGGAAGTTGTAAATGCCAACTTTCTAAGTTGAATGAAATGCAGCTCTACCTCCAATTAAACCGGTCACAAAACTCCACTGCTTTGCCCACTGTGGGTCGCTGAATTATGTCAGAAAAGAGCCATTTCAGTCTATAAAGGCTATTTCTCAGCTGTTTAAGCAGGACAGGGTTGTGTGAACCATCTGTGGGTCACAGCATTGAGAATGAGAAAATGCTGAAACCGTAGACGTAGGTAAGCGGCCTCGCTGAGCATAATTAATTGAGCCTCACACAGGCTAATTGAGAGAGGGGAAAATAATTTGAAAGGCCATTACCTTCATGTCACATGCAATCACATCAGCTCTCTGTTGTTTAAGCTTTGTGAACATTATAAGCTGACGGTTGAAATGCGGCGATAACTAAAATATGGTGAAACGTATATCAGGAGCAACTATTAGCATACAATATTCTGACTGGAAGTAATGAGAGAAGAATAATGCTTACTTTACCCCTGCTGAATGGTTAGACATCAGAAAACCTTGGTCTGCTTAACTAGTTAGATTCCTGGCTCAGTCACCTTCACCAGGCAAGTTTAGCTGGTTATGCCAACAAAAACTAGTACTTACCCGTATAGAAGAGCCTGTAGCAACATTGACAATGCTTTCTGGCCTATAAAATCTTGCAAACAGAGTAAAATCACAGTACCATGGCTCAATGAGGGTATCTGATGGTAATTTCAAGGTATTTTGATATATACTATGACACCCATTTATTGTCCCATTAATATACAACCCATAAGAAAAAGAAAATCACAAGTGGGATCTCTTCCATGTCTCTTTTGTTTCTTCTAGACAGTAATGAGATTAAAGTGAAGACTTTTAATAAAGAAAAGTGCTATGGTATTATCAGAAAGAAAGAAAGAAAGAAAATACAAATAAATAAATAAATACAATTAAAAATGATGATTAAAAATAAAAAGTTATATTATTATTATTATTATTATTATTATTATTATTATTATTATTATTATTATTATTATTATTATATGTAATACATATTTATATTTATGAATAATATAAATCATAAATAAACGCACACACACATATGCTGTATTATGTAAACACAAATATTTTGTTTTGGATGTGATTAATCACAATTAATAGATTTGACAGCATTATTATTGTCGTTGTTGTTATCTATTTATTTTGTATACAATTACCTATAATTGTATAAATATTATGTGATGTCACTCTATATCAGCATGACTGTGATTGAGCCATAGGCACGAGGCGGCAGAAACAACAGAGACACTGGATAGCTCTTTAAGTCATTTCTGTCTGATTGTTAGAGGGGGAGATTATGAGACAGGTGTGTAAAACACAGTAAATGATCTTCTCTGTTGATAATCGTTCACCTGCTAAACAAATGCTGGCATGACATTGCTCTGCAGTTTAGCAGCTAGGAGAAATCTTTGTTATATCTGCTAGGAAAACAATACGTTTAACATCATCTTTTGAGCATCAGTTAATGCTTTTATGGTCAGAAGTCAGAGAGATCCAGTAGGAATGTCCTACATGTGTCTTTGAATGCTTCTCTCTGTAATAAAGCCGTGGCACGTCTTGGTACCTCTGCCTTTATCATCTGGAGATGTTTGCGGTGGCCTTAGGGCTGCTAATGTTGCAGCCAACACGTCGTTGAGTGGATCAGATCATCGAGGCTCTGAAGAGGCCTCATGAAAGTTTCAGCATGGCCGTTGTGTGCTTTGACTTGGTGCCTGTGAGTTTTTGTTTCAGCTGAGAGCATTTTCATAATTCAGTCATTCGTTTCGTCTGCATTTTTCATGCATGGGAATTGTTCATGGCCAAGAGGAAAGAGACCAGGAATGATTATAATATACACAACATAAAGTAAATCTGAATATGTAGCAGCTGATGCATAATTCAGCTTGCTACCATCATTCATTATTTTCCCCTCAAAGATGTAGGTCATTTGAGTACAATGCATTAAAATATTAACTGCTTTTCATTCCTGTACAGGGAGTGGCTGAATAAATAAAAACCTGCTGAATGATGGGACATATATTAATTATAATGGAATATTTTACTGTGCATCATTTTTCAGCACAACTCTTGGAGCTAGACCAGGGTTACTATGGTTAACTAAAACTAAAACTAAAACTTAGTTAATTAATTAAAACCATAAAAAATAAACAAATAAAATAAACCTTAACTGAAGTCAAATAAAATATATTTAAAAAAAAACATTGCATGTGTATATATCTATATATAATTGCGGTTTTTATATTTGTACATTTATATTTTATATATTAATATATATATTTTTTTATAAAATTTAAATTATATTTAATTTTTTTATAAAATGTTCACTAAAAATAACAATTTGAAAAAAAGTTATTCAAATAAATTAAATGTTAACTGAAGTAAAATAAAATATTAAAACACTTGTGCGTGTGTGTGTATATACAGTATATATATATATATATTTTAATCAAATTTATGTCCAAAAACACCTAACAAAACTGCTAAAATTTTCACTAAAAATAACATTTAGAAAAATGCTACTTAAAATAAAATAAACATTAACTGAAATAAAATCGTATTTCGACTGAAATGTTTCCCTTGATGTAATAAAATAATTAAAACTAAAACTGAAGAAGAAATGAAAAACTCTACTATAAAAATTCCAATATGTATAATATAAAAATATACAATGAGTTTAAATATACAATGATGTTTTCAGTTCAGTTAATTTGTGCATATATATATATATATATATATATATATATATATACAGTGTTGGGGAAAGGTACTTTTAAAAGAAATGCATTACAATATTTCTTTACTCCATAAAATAGTAACTAATTACGTTACTTTTTATAGAAAGTAATGCGTTACGTTACTTTTGCGTTATCTGGACAGGGCTTGCTTGTTTGTTTTTATAATAAAAAAGTTATATTTTTGGCAAACATAAAAGCCTTTTCACACCAAAAGTGAAATGAATGCGCCTCAGGCTGAAGGGAAAGTACAGTAGAATGCAGAAGAACTAATTACTT
This sequence comes from Sinocyclocheilus grahami, assembly GCF_001515645.1. Taxonomy (NCBI): domain Eukaryota; kingdom Metazoa; phylum Chordata; class Actinopteri; order Cypriniformes; family Cyprinidae; genus Sinocyclocheilus; species Sinocyclocheilus grahami. The sequence continues at coordinate 343,089 of NW_015505922.1, read as the reverse complement.
TACATTTTAAAGAAAGAAGTGACTTTTGTTATATTTGCGTTATCTGGACAGGGCTTGCTTGTTTGTTTTTATAATAAAAAAGTTATATTTTTGGCAAACATAAAAGCCTTTTCACACCAAAAGTGAAATGAATGCGCCTCAGGCTGAAGGGAAAGTACAGTAGAATGCAGAAGAAGACATTTCAACACACTTCAGCAACAAAAAAAGACACAAATGTTCGTCTAGAGTAATTTGTGCTTATTAGTACAGTTGAACTGGATCATCGAAGCTCATATATATATATATATATATATATATACACATAAACTCTATGTAACTGCAAATTAAATGAAAATCAGAAAAAAATGATTGAAAATATTAATAAAACCTATAATAGTATCTCAATGATACTAAAATAACAGTGAACTTGACTGAGGAAGACAAACTTTTGCAATTAAATTGTTGTCAAAATCTACTAAATTTGCAAAAATGTATGTGTTATACAGCATACATGTCTGCCGCAGTCATTCTGGCCCAGTACATTACGAACATGGTGACCGAGTGTCTCTTAGAACAATTACTTTTAACTGTGACTTCATCTCGATCTGGACTCGTCCTTGACTTCTTTTATAAGAATAAAAGTGCGTCTGTGGCACACAGCAGCGCTCGGGGCCTATTATTACTTAAATAAATGAAGGGGTAATCATGGGTCAGTCGACTGCAGTGAAACTAGACTGAGAAACTGGGGACTCGCGGTTGTAATGACAGCAGGACGTATGCTTACAATACGTGATTTCTTTGGTGTTGTATGCGTAGAGTTTGTCTGTGTTTTCAGCAGCATACATGCTACTCTTGCTGTTTATGCAGGCTGTGCACAGTGTGCGGATTTGATGTATGCATTAATTACATTAATGACTGTATCACACATACTCTAAATCACACTTTCTATTGTTTTGTTCTTTACTCATTATTTGATTGGACAGTTTTGCGCATGAATGGATTAAAAATGCAAATGTTCCACCTTTTATTTATGAGATGATAGCTGTGTGGTTTATTAAATCTGAAACTGTCAAAAGCAAGAATCGCAACATTTCAGATGTATTGCATTTTTGATTCAGCTTATATTTGACTTTATTTACATGTATTTGTTCTTCTTGTAGGTCTTTTGCCTGGAAAGTCCCATTTATTCTAGTGAATCAGTTCATGCAAATAGATCATTTAAATGAACAGAATCAAAATAACTATTCACATTTTGATTCTTATGGTCTGGTTTCTTTTGATTCTTCTGGTCTATATGCTTCTTTTTTTCTATTTGTTCTTGTTTTACATTTTACAGTATATTCATATGAATTTAAAATTGTAATAATATTTCACAATTTTACTGTTGACTTTACAGCTGAAGAGACTTCTTTCAAAATATATTAAATATTATATATTTCTAAATTATGCATTGCTTCTTTAAACTGCTTCAGTGTAGTTAGCAACTTTTGGTTAGTAACTTAAAAGAGTAGCTTTACTATAGTTTAACTAAATATTGAGTGGTTTGTTGTTTGACTGTTTATATAGTCAATACACACATTTTCCATTCCCAGTATTTCACTGGATTCAAATCTGTGTTTTTAGAGAGAGAAATACAAGGAAGACAGTACATGGTGTTGTGTGTGCATCTGTCGGGTGTGTGTGTGTGTGCCCTTCACGTCTGTTTAATATCTCTCTCATTGCTTATCTCTAATGAGCTCTTAAAAAGCCATTTGAAGATGAATACGTCCGCTCTAATGTGACTCTGATAAGATACAAGAGATAAGCTTTCATAAAGACACGACAGCAGAGGCTGAGCAATTAGTCCAAATGGAAAGTTTTTAGAAAGCAGCAGATGCGGGCTGATACGAGCCGGTCCTCAGATGCCCTCTTTTCTTCACATTCGTAAAATACAAACAGTCAGTAGCTTCTGTCTTTATCTGCGAGAAAGCCATCTGTCCAAACCTCTCGTGTCACCGTGTTCATTACGATTTAACAGCACTGATTAAACAAGTGTTTGGATGCACTCGAGGACGTCCACAATAATGGAACAGTGCAATTAGTGCTTGCGTTTGTGTTGCAGACATGAATGATTGTGCAAATCATGCATCTTGTTGAGGAGAGCTGCTGCTTTAAGTGATCAGACGTGCAGTTGTCACCTGCTGGATGATTAAGATGAAAAGATCTGTTTCAAGTAAATGCTGTTCTTTTGAACTTTTTATTCATCAAAGAATCCTGAAAAATAAACTGTATCACAGTTTCCACAAAACTTTTTGTCAGCAAAACTGTTTTCAACATTGATAATAATCAGAAATGTTTCTTGAGCAGCAAATCAGCATATTAGAATGATTTCTGAAGATCATGTGACACTGAAGACTGGAGTAATGATGCTGAAAATTCAGCTTTGATCACAGAAATAAATGCATTTTAACATACATTCTCATGGAGAACAGCTATTTTAAATTGTAATAAAATTACACAAATGTACTGCTTTTGCAGTATTTTTAATCAAATAAATGCAGCCGTGTTGGGCATAATAGAAATATTTGAAAAAAAAAAAAAAAAAGGCAGCCGTGTTGGGGAAAAAAAAAAAATTTGAAAAAAAAAAAAAAAAAATAAAACAAATAATGAGATAAATAAAACTGATAAAGTCAGCTCTTTTAAACGGCAATATTTAGTAAGCAAAAGTTTGTACCTTTTTGAGCATTATACATTCATATGTAATATCCATATATATATATATATATATATATATATATATATATATATATGAAGTGTGTATTTGCAAAGGCAGATAACTCTGTTTTGTTACATTTTCAAAAATCATGTTTTTTATTATGTAATCATGTTTTTATTGTGTTTTAGTGTGTTAGTTAGCTGCAATTTTTAGTTATTTTTAACCCAATCTAAATAACTCAACTGCAGTTTGATTCATCAATTATTAAATTCATCAATCATTTTTGATCTGTTTTTGCAAATTAACTCTTCATACACACACACACACACACACACACACATATATATATATATATATATATATATGAATATTACATCCATGAACTTAAAGTAAATCCGAATATAAATCATAAATGCTAATTATTATAGAAAAATTTATATTTCCTTTTGATTGTTTCTAACTGGTATAATGAGATTAAATAAAATCAAAGTTCATGTAGCTCAACTGTGCAGGATTATACTTGCAACACCAAGGGTGTGGGTTTGATTCCTAGACCAAAAATACCACTTAACACAATTAATAAACTTTTACCCTGAAAGAAAGTATCTGCCAAATAAAGAAGAAAGTCTCCTGCTGCGGCTGAAGAGAAGACCAAGGTGCAGATCTCACTAATGTCTCAGATTAGGCTCAGATCCCAAAGTCTGCCATCAAACACAAGATCAATAAGATCTCGTCAAATTCTGATCTTCCATCTGCATGCATTTTATAACCCTGTACTCTTCCTGTGACACCTGTTGACTCATTTTCAGGACAAACATCTCAGTCTTCTCCGTCTCGAGCGCTTGTGAAGGAGCAGGTTGTGTGGGGCTGAGGTTGGAGTGCTGTGTGAGATGTGTATTTGCATGATTTACTCCATTGTAATTATCTGAAGGGGAAAGTGGCTTTTCCGGCGCTGAGTAATGAATATGTTGTTTTATCATCAACAGCCTCCATCAGTGTGATGAGAAAGTAATTACTATTATTTTGTCGGCTGTTTTTCAAAGGGGGCAATATAAGCAGCATCTAGATCAATCTACTTTAATAAAACGTTGGATTATATAGCCAGATGACCCAAGGATACAATTAATTAGCCTTTGCAAATGGCAAAATTTTCAATTTGAAAGTAAAAAGAAATGCTTTAAAGGCTTGGAGAGCTTCCTAAGGTACGGGTGTACCTGAATCTATTGCTCAAATTTCTCACTTAAAGAGACAGTTTGCCAATATTTTTTGTGAGTATTTATTGATTTATTCTGTCACTAATTTGTGATTCAATTTCAATTAAAACTAAGTATTTTCTTAGTATGTATGTATGCATTTGTTTGTTTGTTTGTCTACCACTATTTGGTAATTTCAGCTTATTTGTGAAGTAATATTTTGTCAGTATTTATTCATTTATTTAGTTGTTTTAAGTGAATATATATTTTTTCAGTATATATGTATATATATATATATATATATTTATTTATATATATTGTTTGTCACTTTGATGATTTTAGAGAAGAAAGCAAGTCATAAGTCATACAGGATTGGTAAATGACATAATTTTCATTTTTCTTTGAACTATTCCTTTAATGTTGTGAGAAGCATTTCATGGAAAATGAAAGATGACAAGTCACATTAAAATCATTCTCCGAATCCAAATGTCCTTCGTTTGAGGACAAACAATCAGCAAGAGTATGTTAAAAATAATCAGCACCTCGGGTCGTGAACACTTGAACTGCAGTATGTAGTCTTGAAAGACAAGCCGGTCTGTATCCGTCTGAGCAGACGCTGCCGGTGGTGTCTTCCATAAATCTTCGCCTGAGGCTGATAAAGTTAAAGCAAGACGTTAATTTGAGTACCATATGGTCGACTGGCAGTATTTTAGAAGCTGCTGTCTGCATCACATAATTTGATATTCACTCCATTTGAGAACAAGGTGAGAAAATGGTCTTGGGAGAGTCCCACTGGCGTAACAAGCATTTCTGAAGGCTGCGTTTTTGTTTGGTAATTTAATACATGGACTGAGAAATTTTTGTAATTTTTATGCTTAAGATGTGGTAAATCCTAAAATAAAATAAAACTAAATAAAATAAAATAAATAAAAACTCATTATTAAAATAAATTGTTACTAAATAATAATAATAATAATACAAATATTATTAATAATAATAAATAATTTTTCCCCCTGTTTCGTTTGTGCAATCTTTATATTTATTTATTTGTACACTTAAAATATGGTAAATAATTTATTAAACAACAATAACAGTAACAACAACAACAATATACATACAGTATACATACATATATATATATATATATATATATAAGAAAAAGTAATAATTTTGACCCATACAATATTAATTAATACAATATTAATTTTTCTTTTATGCCAAAAATCGTTAGGATATTAAGTAAAGATCATGTTCCATGAAGATATTTAGTAAATGTCCTGCCATAAATATATCAAAACTTAATTTTTGATTAGTTATACACATTGTTAAGAACTTCTTTTGGACAACTTTAAAGGTGATTTTCTCAATATTTAGATTTTTTTTTTTTGCTCCCTCAGATTCCAGATTTTCAGATAGTTGTATCTCGGCCAAAATATTGTCCTATCCTAACAAACCATACATCAATATAAAGCTTATTTATTCAACTTTCGGACGATGTATACATCTCTATTTGACCCTCATGACTGGTTTTGTGATCCAGGGTCACATATAAATATATCCTATATATGCATCTATAATGAATTTTATTTGTGTTTCTCTCTATTTCAGAATTCTTTCTGGAGTTGCTGGACAACTCGGAAAAGTCGCTGAACGACATGTTTGTGCGCACATACGGCAAACTGTACACGCACAACTCGGAGATGTTCGAGGATCTGTTCTCCGAGCTCAAGCGTTACTACACCGGCGGAAACGTCAACCTGGAGGAAGTGCTGAACGACTTCTGGTCCAGACTTCTGGAGCGCATGTTCCAGCTGCTCAACTCTCAGTACACCTTCACAGACGACTATCTGGAGTGCATCAGCAAATACACCGACCAGTTAAAGCCCTTCGGAGACGTGCCGCGCAAGCTCAAGGCTCAGGTCACCAAGGCCTTCATCGCGGCTCGCTCGTTCGTTCAAGGACTCATGGTGGGTCGGGAAGTGGCCAACAGAGTGGCAAAGGTAAGGCATCTATTTTTACACGAGTCTTCCTGCTCGTGCTCAGCTTTCACTGGACGTCTAGACAGGTCAGTGGCCTTCAGCGTCTGTCGATGAACTAGACCCCATACTGCGCAAGAGATCTGGAGAAAACATCAGTGAAGCAGAGAGATATGCTTTCCTGTGTTTTTTTTTCTAGTTCAATTACGTCCTTATGTGATGCTGACTTGTCGTTTGAGTATTTTCTTGTTTTTGTGTTCTTCTGTTTGAGTTTTTTTTCCCGCCGTCGCGTTCTGTCTATCCCTTTTACTTTCACTTTTGCAGGTGACGTGCGGATTGGTCGGCTCACTTGCTAATCATTCGGGATGAGCTGATTGGGTCTGATGATGGGAGGGGGTTGTTCTTCCATCGCGCTCGCTGATTGACATCCACCTGTGCTATATAAGGGAAATGCCAGTGTACACGAAAGCCGGCTTTGCGAACTTGGGTTGTGATATTCTTTTTGTGTGTTTGGTTTAGAGTGTGATGTGCTGTGATTGCCATGTAAAATAGCTTGCCTACTTGGCTGACCCGAAACTCCTGATCTGTGACATTTGAGAGCCTTGTAAAGATGTGTTAAAACTGGAAGGAGGTAAAGGGGTAGGTAAGTTATGTCACGTGACTTACATGGTGCACATGTAGTTTGATTTTGTTGTTAGACACACTAGGTTAGGGATTTGTGCCATTTTCTGTATTTTTTGGTTTGGTTAGTTAGTGAAGTTGAGTTACGACGTCTCGGACGTTGAAGACGTTTTCCTTTTCACATTTTTCTTTATTTTAGTTCAGGACTAGACCAAAAAGGGTTAGTTAGATTCTTTTTGGTTTTGTTACTTTTTTTTTCTTTTTGGCACAATCCAGGTTCCCTTTAACCTCCCCAGTTCTCCAATATTGTAAAGCTGCCGGTGTGTCTAAGAATTCTTTTATAAATTCTTTATTTTCTTATACATACTTATTCTCTTTTTGTTTTGTGTAAACAACTGACGCGGTCTTTAGTAATAAAGTAAGTTCACTTGATTTAGTCTCTAGTTTCAGTAATTTTCCTTCACACACCGAGTGTTAAACTGGTACTGGTCAAAACTGGTCTAATGTTCCCCTTCTTAGTCCCTAGACGCCTAAGAACTAAAGGGAGGGTCGTAACAGTATTATATTAGAATATTTAAAGTATAATATGTATTGTATTATATTAAAGTATTATTCCATTAAATTAATAAAAAAAACAATATTTATTTTTTGATTTATTTAGAATCTAATAATTTTCAAACTATATTCTTGATATACAAATTTACACATACAATAATAATTCTTATTATTATTATGAGTATAAATTATATTAATAATACTAATAATAGTATAATATATTATAATATGTTAACTTTAGTGCTTATAATATATTATAGTGTTATTTTTGATCACGCAAACATGTAAGCATGTAAATAATTTTGATATTTGGGCTTTTTACATTTTATATATATATTTAAACATAAACATGTATTTTTATGTATTTTTTGTCAAGTAAAACTTTACATAAACATGTATATTAATGTATTTAGTATTATTATTATTATTATTATTATTATCAAACTGTATATTTTATACTTACACTTGGCACATACATTAATAATAATAATTATTATTAATTTTATTAATAATAGTAATAGTAATATATATTATAATATGTTAATATATGTTGGGATTTTTTTTTCTGGTCACACAAGAATGTAAACTTGTAAATAACATGTAATTTATTTTATATATATTATATTATATTATATCATCAGCATTATTATTATCAGCATTATTATTATTATTAATTTGAATGTGTAAATATTTATTTTGATATAATTTGGGATTTTTTTTGTCAAGCACACTTTATTTTTTGTATAAACGCATAATTTAGTGAAGCCATTTATTATTTTTATTATTATTATTATTATTCAAAATTTATATTTGTTATTTATTTAGATAGTTAGTTATTGTAAACTTTTATTAGTCTTTTACACTTTGTATAAACTCCATGTATATTTTGTAGAAGCTGATATTTTGTATGTATTTTTCTGAAGGCCACTAGGTTGCATGTTTACACGAGTGTTAATGCATCTTAACAGCACAGAAGCACTTTGATGTGACAGCCGCGCGCTGGACAGGTTATGACATCCGTGATGAGAGATGCCCTGCGGAGCCACAGACGTTTTTCTGAAGGGAAGATAAAAGCCATCGGCTGGCAGCCGCAGCGGGCATCTCTGCCATCGCTCAGATCCGCCTTTGATAGCTCATCTCAATCACATTTTCCGCTGGATGTGTATGCTGTTTAATGGCTTACTGGATGATTAGAAGAATTATTGATAGATTTGCTGCTGAAGAAGTCCAGAGAATGTAGTGAGGCAGCCAGGCCTGGCCTGTTTTACGTGCTTTTGCTGAGGTAATATGTAGATAAGCTGCTTTTGTATTTGTGTTCGTCTTTGATGGCAGAGGTATTGAGGAATGACTGTTGTTTTTGTGCGTTATAAGGACCTCTGTGATGTTCAGCATGAGAGATGAGCACATCTGTCACAGATCACCGTTCACCTTAAGCTAGGGTTAAGGGCTGAGCAATATATAGCAAATTATATACAGGTTTCTGGCATGAAACTCTAGATGGCGCAATCCAATAGGTCTAACGCAATCTGACGTAATGACATCATTATCACATGGCAGCTGATTGGTTCTCTCCTGTATCGGTAGCCAATGAGCTCGCTGCTCAACATTCAAATATATGACTAGTGCTTGCCGTAGCAGTTGCAGCTTGCTTCAGAAACCCTACGCCTTCCCCAGCTCCACCTGTATAAATCTGCTACGAGGTGATCATGTATGCTATATGCTGTTATTTCATGTATGTTATAGTTGCAGCAGCAATATTTCTTACATGCTCACAGCAGCATGTTGTGGATGTATTGGCAGTAGCACGTCTCGGTGTGTGTGTGGACCTGGTTAGGACCTTGTGGGGACATTTGGTTCCCATAATGTAGGGAATTCCAGGGGGTCATTTTTTTGGTTTTGAAAATGTAAATGCAGGACGTTTTGTCTGAGGGGCAGGGTTATGGTAAAGGGGTTGGAAAATACAATATGTACAGACTAAATACTATCACACCTATGACAAAAAAAGGAAACTCAGCTTGAACCACAAAAACAGGATATGTTAAAATAAATAAACAATTAAATAACTAAATAAATGAGTACATATTTTAAAAAAATGATTATAATAATTGAGATGTGATTTTCATATATATACATTTTTTTTTTACCAGTATGTAAATTATACATAAATTATATCTCGCAATTCTGAGAAGAGAAGTCCAAATTGTGAGATGATAACTCAGAATTGTGCGAAAAAAGTCTGAATTGTGAGACATAAATTCAGAAGTGCAAGAAACTAAGTAAAAATGGTGAGATTTCCTCCTGTGGTGGAAAAAGTATAATAATAATAGCTCTCCAAGTGCTTATAGGGCACTTTCTGAGAGGAGATGTATTCCTGACCTCCGCAGGGGCCCGTCAGACAGCGTTTGAAGCGTCGGATCCTGTCAGCAGAAAGAGCTCCACGGGGTCGGAGGTCAACACGAGTGACAAGCATGTCTCGCTGAGAGGCATTCTGGGACATTTGCCCTTCTGCAGAGTGAGAAAGAGCCCCAGTCGCCTCTGTGGGCAGATACACACCAATGAAGGTCTCCTTGTCATCTTTATTCCTCCCAAAACTGCACACATATAGACAGAGATGTACATGTTTATGAACAAATCCTATCTGTATACCTTGATACCTGCTAGAATCTGCAAAATGTTAATAATTAGTTAAATGAATAAAAACAAAACAAGAGCGATAATCCAGTGAGATATATATATATACACTGTATCTCACAGAAGTGAGTACACCCCTCACATTTTTGTAAATATTTTATTATATCTTTTCATGTGACAACACTGAAGAAATGACACTTTGCTACAATGTAAAGTAGTGTGTGTACAGCTTGTGTAACAGTGTAAATGTGCTGTCCCCTCAAAATAACTCAACACACAGCCATTAATGTCTAAACCGCTGGTCACAAAAGTGAGTACACCCCTAAGTGAAAATGTCCAAATTGGGCCCAAAGTGTCAATATTTTGCGTGGCCACCATTATTTTTACTGCCTTAACCCTCTTGGCATATTTGCATAAATATCAGTTTTATAAACACAGTATTAAGAATCAAGCTTATGTAAACTTGAACGGGTTCATTTGTGTAAAATCAGTTATTTTTATTTAGTTATTTTGTGTCAATTACATGATTTTTATAATATACATACACTCTTATTGAATATATGTAAACAGAGTACTCAAAAGTACAGTGAAAGTATGGATATTGAGTGTAAATTGTATTAAAATCGAAAGTATTTACCCAAAAACACACTTGAATGAAAGTAAAAAAAAAGGAGATTCTTATTTAAGCATTTCCAATTATTCTCTCATGTGAATGATTTTCATATATATATATATATATATATATATATATATATATATATATATATATATATATGATAGTATTGCCCAGCCCAATCTCCAACAGGTTTATCTCTCTCTCGCTTTTATTAATTTCCTGTACTTTTAATTAACAGTTCACATTTACATTTACATTTATGCATTTAGCAGATGCTTTTATCCAAAGTGATCTGTATTAAAGGAACATAAGCCATTTGTGTTTTGTTTTGTTTGTATGCATCAGACGGTCGTCCGTGAACAGCTCTGAATGGCCAAAGACGTGCGCTTCTTTAAAGCTGCTTTAACAACTACACATGGATAGAAAATACATAAATATGGTCCACATAAATGTTTGAATTGTTCTGTTTTTGTCACTTTGACAGAGAGTTCACATGATTATAATTGAGCAGGATTATTCTTAGCCAATCAGGCCGTATTGTTTGTAATGGCACGTCTGTCCAATCCACAGCAGTAGGGAGAGCCGCAAATATATTTCTTGGGTAATAACATATAATTGTCATTAGGAGAAGTGTTCTTGAGAAATGCTTACTGAGACCACAGATTCTTGAAACAAAGAGTCTATAATTACTCTGTTGGACTCTGCAAATGTCTGCTATTAACAAAATGCATATTAGCAGAAGTTAATTTTCACCAAAATTGCACTAATCCTCAAATTTACCTTTAAATGTTTTAGCAGTGTATGCAAAAGTAATGATATAAGACATTTTCCTTTTAGTAAACTTAAAAAAAAAAAACAGAAAAAGTAGGTTTTGAAAGTAAGTTCACTAAAGGACATCGCCATCCAAATGAAAGTTGAAACTAATGCAGACACTTTTAATCATCTCTAATTATTTTTGTATATATAATTCATATTGCACGTACAGTTTCAGAGCCAATATCAAAGCAGGAGTCTCTCTGTCACGGAACTGCTGCTGTGTAGGAGCGCGGAGCAAAGGAGCGAGGAGACGTAGGAGAATTTTACTCATTTTAATAATCAAAAGGAAACAGAAAAACACACGTAGCAAGGTTGAAATACAGCAGAACGGACTCGAACTCAAATAGGGCAGATAACGAGGGGCAGACAGGTGATGAGGATAACTAATAACAAGGAACAGGTGATTACTAATAATGGGAAAAAGACCAAATAAAGACAAACAGGAACACACACGTGATACTCTCAGAGTGAATTGAATAAAAAAGTAATTAGCAAATTATTCATTTATTGTTCCTAACAGATGAGAAGTTCGTATACGTTCAAATATTAATATCTCTGAAAATAGGTTTTATACGTTTTATCTGTTTGAAATGTCATTCATATTTTATTATATTATAATGCAATATAGTATAATATAATTACACTTTATTTTAACCAATAAATAAGTCATTATCAAATATATAATACACAAAATATTAAAAGTTCATGTACTTTCAAATGTTAATGTCTATGAATTATTGAATATGAATGATTTATAATATAATATAATATAAAATATAATAATATATGATAATATATCAAATATATAATTATGTACATTTATAATAGAAGTTGTTTTCATCCGATTGGAGCAACTGTTGTTATGTTTCTTGTTTTTAAGTATGTGTATTTTTAATGTCAGTGTGCAGAAATCATCTGAAACACACTGGTCTGCTCGGGAATAAACAGCTCCTATTACATATTTGGGATTAATTGCAATCTGAGGCCTCATTGCTGTTTTCCGTGAATTAAGCACTGAAAATCCCACTCATATTAGATTATGAGAACTATTTGGAGAATTCCATGCTGTGCTTGGAATTTTGAAAGGGGCAAAAGAAGATTTAGCAGATTATTATTATTATTATTTTTCCAGAGATTTGAGGATAAAGTTATTTAAACTGCTGCAAAACAGCATTAGAGTATTTAGAGGCGTGTGTGTGGTATCTGATTTAAAGGAATAGTTCACCAAAAAATGAAAATGGAAATTTGCTGAAAATGTACTCTCAGGCTATCCAAGATGTAGATGAGTTTGTTTCTTCATCAGATTTGGAGAAATGTAGCATTGCATCACTTGCTCAGCAATGGATGCTCTGCAGTGAATGGGTGCCGTCAGAATGCGAGTCCAAACAGCTGATGAAAACATCACAATAATCCACACCACTCCAGTCCATCAGTTAACATCTTGTGGAGAGAAAAGCTGTGTGTTTTTAAGAAACAAATCCATCAATAAGATGTTTCAACTTTAGACTGTTGCTTCTGAGTACAAGTCTATAATCCATAATATTGCTTTCTCCAGTGAAACAGTTGTCTCGTCTGAATCAGGAGAGAAATCTGCACAGATCAAGCACTGTTAACAAGAGAAAACAGTTCAAAACAGCTCTAAACAAATATGTCAGTAGATTTTGATGTGAGAGAACAACAAGAGGTGGACTTTTTCACTGGAGGAAGCGTTATTATGGATTATGGGCTTGTGTTTTAGCCAGAAGCAACACTTTTAAAGTTAAACTGTGTTAATGATGGATTTGTTTCTTACAAACACACAGCTTTTCTCTTCATAAGAGGAGTGGTATGATTTAATTGTGTATTATTGTGATGTTTTTATCAGCTGTTTGGACTCTCATTCTGACGGCACCCATTCACTGCAGAGGATCCTTTGGTGAGCAAGTGATGCAATGCTACATTTCTCCAAATCTGATGAAGAAACAAACTCATCCTAATCTTGGATGGTCTGAGGGTGAGAACATTTTCAGCACATTTTCATGTTTTTGTGAACTAATCCTTTAAGACTGTTGTGTGTGAACTAAAACGGCATGTTGTTATTAAAACAAAGAAAATGAAAGTTAAAAATGTAAATACCTTTCACGTCATTGAGTAGTTGCGATTGCCTGAGCTTAAACCACATTAGATTCATGACACTGTGCATGTGAATGCAAACTTCTAGATAAGCAAGCTCAATTTCACAGTCTTTGTGTTCTGAAATGCAGTTCATAATGCAGCACAAGTGCACATTGTATTCTTACCGCTGCTTTTTAACTGCATGGCACAGATGCATGAAGGAAAGTCAGTCACTCTTTTGAATTTTGCAAGAATGCACTTAAAGTATGTACAATGTTTAAAGTATGCATTCATAAAATCAGTTGTCCGAGTATTTGCATTCATGTGTGTGTACTTGCAAGGAGTATGTTTCTTGCTTTTAGCTTTTAGAAGGCAACGATAGGGAACTTTTTTTTTTTTCACCAGGATATTATATTTTGAAGAGTTCAAAGAGAGCTTTGATTTTTTTACAGACATAAATCCTGATCCTAATAAGAGCCTAAGCAAATCACTGTTCAGTGTAAACATGTTAGAAATATAAGTTGCATAGCTGCATTTCAAAATAATGCGAGCTTGACCTTAAAGCGAACTTTGGAAGTTCTCCATGCTTTATCAGGCCTTTTCGTTAAAAAAGAAACTCTTTTCTTACAGTTGGGAGGATAGAGTTGCCTGGTTCAATAGGATCAGTAGCCTGTCTGTCTGCTGAACAGACGTCTGTTAGTGTCTCATTGATGGTTTCTCATGGGAACGCCACCGATTTTCAAGTGCACATACTCTTTTTGTTTGAGAGCTGAGCTCGCCACATTGTTTACAAGAAGGCCACATTCTGTAAAAACAGCAATTCTTCAAGTGTTTGTGAAAGAGTTTACCTGAAATGACATGACTAAATGCTCATTTTTGCATGAACTATTTAGCTGCATAAGGATACCTCCGTCACCGGTTGACACTGTCATTTTAGTACTGAGATACTATTATAGTATTTAATTCACATTTTTAATCAGATTTTATTTTTATATTAGTTTTATTCGTTTTTATATTAGTTTTTATTTTAATATTTGATAGAATTATAGTAAAAAATACAACACGATGTACTGTATTTATATGAAAGAATTTCCAAATTGATTATTTATAGGTGTTTTCCAGGTATATTTTGAATTTTGTACTAGGTGTAATAGGTACTTTGTACTAGGTGTTTTTTTTATTTTTTATTTTTTTCTTCTTAATTAAATAAATAAATACATAAAATGAGAAATGTCACCAATTAGCTAAACTAAAAGTTTTAATTTTCTTTTAACATATTTTTATCTTAAGTTTTTAACGTTTTTAAACATTAAAACATAATTTAATGTTTTAAAAAATTTGAAATGTTGCCTTGTCAACTAGCTGAAATAATAATATTAATAAAGTTAAAATTGTATTTTATTATTATTATTACCCACCCATTATTATTATCATTGAGATACTTTTATAGTTTCTATTAATATTTTGAATATTTTTTTATTATATTGAATGTTTTTTTTATGTTTGTATTTTAATTAAATTTTATATCAGTTTTAGTTATTTATACACAAAGTTAAACTAAATTTAAATGAAAAATGTTGCCAACTGGCTGAGGAAAAATAATAATAATTTTAATTCTGTTAATATTCATTCATTCATTCATTTATGTATTTGTGTTTGTATTTACTTACTTACTTACTTACCTACCATAGTATAATTTACCTGAAATGTTGTAACTAAATGCTATTTTTTGCTGGTCTTGGCATGATTATTTTATGATTATAAAGATACTGTTATAGTTTTATTAATCTTTTGAATAAGTGTTGTATTCTATTTTAATTTTAATTTTAGTTTAAGTTTCATTAATTTTTTGTGTTTTTTTCCTTTGTATTTTTTTTTTTGTCAATATGTTTATTAATTTGTATTTCAGTTTTAATTATTTTACTACATCAAGTTAAATTAAATTAAACATTTTTCTAATAAGATTGATTACATTTTATTTATTTATGTATTTATGAAAATAGTTTTTTTTAATGGTTTTAGTTTTAGCTTGAATAACCCTGCCTCTGTATTTAGTACGTCTGTGTGCATGTGTGTGGTTGGTGTTCTCAGTGTGTTGGTTGGTAATTGAGCATCAAAGCTGTCAGAGGCCGTGTTGTGACATTATGTGGGTGCGTTCCTGCCGCCCGCCGTGTCCCTGACGACCCCTAACATTTGAGACACGGCTGAAGTGCAGACTCTGTCAAGTGCGGCACCTTTCATCAGCGAGCGGGCGGGTGGCCCAAGAGTGTAAACCTAACACCGTATGACACTCCGGCCTGAGCCTGAGGAGTTGGCCCGGGAGTGAAGGGGACCGCCGGAGATCAGGTAGACAGATGCCCGGCTTACGGTATTTTCCTTTTAGTAAGCCAGAGTATGTCGGGGATCATCAAAAAAGCAATCGTCTGAAGCAGTCACATGGAGGTGCGGGAGGATCTGATGGGTAGGAATGATAAAAGATAAAACATGGCCCTTCACCTTCACGGCCGCAGATAGCTGGTTCGCCGAGGACGCTTGGGGTGACTTTTTCCGCCTGTCCTACCTGACTGTTAAGAAGGGCCTTTTGACTTTACAATAAGTGACACTAGACCAGCCTCGCTGGGACTGTCTTTCTCCTCGGCTTTTCATTTTAAAATCCTGCCAGCCGTGTGTCCTTCCTGCGCAGAAAGAGCCTTTGAAAGTGCACAGATGTAAAGTGAAGCAACGGGCCCCATTACACATACAAAACAGCCACAAAGTTCAAAAGTGAGCACAGCGGGGAATAGCAGAAACACACTGGCTTGTAGAAGTAGGCAAAAAAGAAAATAGAACATTTGTAAAAAGTTAAATATTTTTAGCAATATATTAATGTAGCTTAGGGATATATATATATATATATTACAGCATTTATTAATCTATGTTTGTTAATCTTTGTTAGCATTACTTAAATAGCAATTTGTTTGTTGTTGTTTGATTGTTATTTCACAGTGCATTAACTTACATTAATAGGTGCAACTTTTGATGTATTAATAGATGTTGAATTTAACATTAGTTAAGATCAATAAATGATCAAGTATTATTTCTTGTTAGTTCATGTTAACTAATGTAGTTAACCAATGTTAACTTGCATTTTAGGTAGATTATTAATAATTATATTTATTGAAAAAGAACACACAGGGCATTACATATAGAGAAAAAAAATCCATGCTTTCAGATTTAAAATCCAAGCACAAAAGGCTGCATTTAATTTAATTTAATTTAATTTTTTATGTTTATGTTTTGTGCTGTTTTCATTGCAAATGCATGGCAAGCAGCCCTTGCCGTTGTGTCGCTGGCAGTCACTGAACTGCTCTTTAGATGACTGTTTGTATCTCTTTGATTCAATTTGCTGGTGTTAATGAGGGTCAGACTATTGTTCCTATGATGCTGTTTAAATAGTATAATGCAATGCCTCATAGTTACCATCTCCATTTTAATTACTCACCAAAGACTATTTTGACTTGCTCTCAGCTCTTTCTGAGCATTAGAGTAATATTCTGGGTTAAATACAAGTTAAAGAGAATTCCTCAGAAAATACTTTTGAATATGGAACCATGAAAATCTAAAATGACCCAATAGACAACAGTAAGCACAACACAGAAACTGTTAACTTGTTTTTACATCTGAGTGTGTTTTTATTTATTTATTGGTATTTACACTAACTTTAACATGTATTAAAATGTGAATAGTCCTTTCATTTTTGAAATGACCTTGCAATAATACAACCACCAAAATGTTCTCACATAAAAGTGGCTTTGAACTCCTTCTCCTCTTGAATGTATTTTTCTGTGGATGTAATTGGCTGTCTCTCACTATAATACAGCAGGGAACATTAGAAGTGGCTGTTTGTGATTTGCACTTTGGCAAGAAATTGGCTGAAAAGAGCATAGCAATAAAGACTTTGTTACCTTCAGCAAAATTGTTCTCAATAATGTCTCGATAAAGCCTATTGTATAGTTGACGATAATGTCGCATTCACTAACCATGTCTGAAGTGTTGCCTTGTCTGCTTCTTCATAAAAGTGTATTTGAGTTTGTGTTTTTTCTGAACGTCATGGGTTTTGTTATTTGGGGGGGAAACAGTCTAATATTTGGACTTATTTTAGTGAGGCAAGTCACTTGTTTTATTGCCAGTTGCTTGTTAGAAAGATCTTGCAATCTGAGATTGCGTGTATGTTATGTATGTTGTATGTATCATATTTAAGAGTTGAATGCACATGTACACCACCACAAAGTCGTTATTATGAGTGGGAAACATATCTTTTTTCACTTTTAACTGTAAGTTTCAGAGTTGTTTGTAAGTGAGAAAACATGTCAGACGCAGTGGATGTATTGATGGTAATACTGATTAATTTATATTGGTGGTAGTATTGATTAATAATAATAATAATAATAGTTGTATTATTATTTTTAAGTGTATTATTATTCTTAGTACTGTACAATTAATAATATATTTGAATAATATATTTTAACGATTATTATTATTTTTAAGTTGCGTGTGCAAAATACAATAGTATTCTATAATTAATGTATTTTAGGAATGGAAATGACATATTTAGAGTTTTGATATTTGGGATATGGTCATTGCGCTACTTTGGGGACTACTTTAACCCCCCAACCCCCCATTCCCCCCAAGCCCTCCACCACCACCACTGTCCTCTTTTTTTGAAAACTAAAATATGGTCACCCTAATAAAAATCTCTATCTTGCTCCGATCTGTGTATTGAATGCATCTGTCGTAATTATGACATCCCAACCAGTTAATACTGTAGAAGTTACATCCTTGTAAAAGTCCTCAATCTGTCGTCCACATTTCACAGCCTCAATATTGGCTCACACCCATGATCAGCAGCAGTGTCGTATAATCTTTATGAAAATTCAGATCTGCCACCCGGACGAATCTGTGCCCTTGAAAGTCGTAGAGGAAGAGGAAGAATCTGATGAGCATCTGAGCACATAAAGAGTCAGTCGAGCGTGATCCACCGCAAATACAGCGACGGCACGCTTGTCGTTATTACCTGGCTCTCTCTCGTGTGTGTGTGTGTGTGTGATGTGCGGTACTGAGCTGATTGTTTTGGATGCAGCGTCTCAGCTGGAAGGTTAAACTGTCACTGTACTCTCACTGGCTCTCGCTCGTCCTCAGATGCCGTTCAGTTCTGACTGAGCATTAGAAATGTGCTGAAAGAAAGGCAAAGTTGGTGAATCTTGGTTTAGAGATCCATGTTTTGAGGCCCGTAACATACGCACAAATGCTGATGCTTTTAGCTGTGCAAGCTTTGAGACATTTGCAGCTAGTTACTTAATGTTAATATGGTATTATTTATATGCTTTTATAGTATGTATGGCAATATTTTGCAATAGGGTCACATTTGATAAGTAAATATTAGTAAATATTGAAATTAACTAACTAAGATGTTAATGCTGTATGTTAACAAACCTTAAACCTTAAACACTTAAAAGGTTATGAAACCTTTTAAATGTTACCCCATTTGAGATTTTTATCTGCACTTTTGATATGTGCTTTTGTAATTTTTATTTTTATTTGTATTTATTTATATTGTCCAGTTGCTCATATAACGTTTCTAATTTTAATCTAGGGTTTTAGTAAAATTTGTACTCTAATATTTATATCTTTGATATTTTAGCTTTATTTCAGTTTTAACAATGATTTAATAATTTTATTAAACTATAAAAATGCTTTAGCAAAGCTTTAGTTTTAGTGAAATTAAATAGTTATTAAATATTAATAGTTATTACATACAAGGGATATCGTATATAACTAACTTAAAACAAAAACTAAAACAATACAAAAACATTTTAAACCTAAAGAATTAAACGTTCACTGAAATAATTTTCATATATATTCCTAAATAAATTAAATAAAACAAAGTTATTAAAACTTAATAATAAAATAAAAATAATAATTTAAAATATAAAAATAAAGAACAATTCTAAATATTTATTAAAACTATAATGGCATCTCAAGGACAATGAAATAACACAGACACAGATGTATGTGCAACAATTGAGTTTGCATGTTTGCATTAAATATGTTTTTGGCTCTTTTGTTTCAGTAAGGATATGAATGTTCATCTCCAGAGGAGGAAAATATTTATTAAAACTATAATGGCATCTCAAGGACAATGAAATAACACAGACAGATGTATGTGCAACAATTGAGTTTGCATGTTTGCATTAAATATGTTTTTGGCTCTTTTGTTTCAGTAAGGATATGAATGTTCATCTCCAGAGGAGGATTTTATTGCTCAAAGGTTGCTCTTTCAGAGATCTGCTCAGGAGGTCTTAATGGAGATTTTAAGTAGCCTATGTTTAATTTAAAGATCACCGTCTCTCTGATGTTTCTTATAAAATGCCTTTAGACACAAATGAGCTGACATACAGTAAGATTATAGAGTTATAAGCTTAACTCTAGAGGAGACACATTTGAGTATTTTTTTTCTTTAGGAAACAGACCTAGGAAACAGAAGCAAACATTTCTGTTTGCTTTCCATTTCAATTTCATAGTCATTTTGGACAGAAGTTGCAATGTTAAAGAGATTTCTCTATCTCCTGTTGAGTGTGACATTGTTCTGAATAATCATATGTTTCAGGAGTGTGATCATGCAGCAGGAGTGTAAGAAATCTTGTTGTGTGGGTTGCTTCTGTTGCCTGGGGCGTAAGCAAAGGTGCTCTTCAAGAGTTCAGTCAAGGTTGGTTTAGTTTGTGAAAGATGTGCTAAGTTGTGCTGGCATGTTAGTTTCAAATTTTTCCATCCATTCATTTTCCAAACCGCTCGTCCTGTGTGGAGTATAGTGGGAGTTTTAATATTTACTCGAATGAAGGTGAGGTCAACACAGAGTGAGGTCAATAAACATTGCATGTATGTAGATATATATTTATATATCTTTATCATGTGCATGTAAGAGTATTCGTTTTGTAGAATGTGTATCCTGCACTACTGAATTCACATTTCCTCTTTACCCACTCTTTTAGCCGTCTTTCTAGATGGCAGATGGTGTGTTGACTTTTGCGGTGTTAGTTCACTGGCAGTGCCAATGAGGCTAATGATGCTGGCCGGACATGCCTAATGTCCAATAGAAAGGCCATGGGATGCTGGCGTGAGTGCTAATGTAAATCTGTAGAGAGATTGAGCTTTATTTGGATTAGTAGGACAGTGTGCAAATCTAGTTTGTGTCATCGCCAGCAGATTTCTGCGCTTGCATTCCATACGAGCTTTTGTGAAATAAACAACGATTACCGGAGCGCTGGAGGGATGATGTGTTTTTGTAAACCAACCTGTAAGTTCACATCACTCTGATTCCCTCAAAAACACTGTAGGATTTTTCCATTGGCTTTTGAATTATTGCAGAAAATGAGTTCTGTGACTGACAATTTTATGATTCATGCATGGTTTGTTTTACAAGATAACCTTCACAAAGTAAAAGTTACACTATAAATTAAACTATATCATGGTCGCATGACGCTTCTTCTGAAGCATGAAGTCGCTCTTTCAATTTATTAAAAACCAAAAAACCAAAAAAAATCTATGAAAGATTGAGTTATATTTGTTTGCATAAGTTAGTTATAAACGCAACGAAGCTGTTAAATCAACTACTAATGAGTTTACCTGTTCAGCATGAAAGACTATATTATATACACTATAAAATTGTAAATAAAATTCCAAGTAAAATTCCAATTTTAATTTATAATTTCTCATTTGATTAGTTTAAGTAAATAACAAACAAAAAAAAAAAAACACAAAAAATTATATAGCTTTAGACATTTAAAGAAAATTAAGAAAAATGACACAAATAACAAACTTTAACTGAAATTAAAATCAAAACAAAACTAATTCGCTGTCTTAAACTATACAGTGCCATGTAAAGGTTTTTACCCCTTTCTGTTTTTTCTTTTTTGCATATTTGTCACACTTAAAAGATTCAAATCAAACAAATTAATATTACACAAAGATAATGCAAGTAAATACAAAATGCAGTTTTTTAAATAATGATTTCATTTATTAAGGGAAAAAAGCTGTCCAAACCTGCCTGGCACTACGTGAAAAAGTAATTGCCCCCTAAATCTAATAACTGGTTGTGCCACCCTTTGCAGAAACAACTGTAATCAAGCATTTGCGATAACTGGCAATGAGTCTTTCACATCGCTGTGGAGGAATTCTGGCCCACTCTTCTTTGCAGAATTGTTTTAATTCAGCCACATTGGAGGGCTTTCGAGCATGAATGGACTGTTAAAGGTCATGCCACAGCATCTCAATCGGATTTAAATCCGGACTTTGACTTGGCCACTCCAAAACCTTCATTTTGTTTTTCTTGAGCCATTCAGAGGTGGACTTGCTGGTGTGTTTGGGATCATTGTCCTGTTGCATAACCCAAGTGGTCACAAACTGACGGCCAAACATTCTCCTTCAAGGTTTTCTGATAGAGTGCAGAATTCATTCTTCCATCAATTATGGCAAGCGTTGGTTGGCCAGCCGCTCCTGGGAAGGTTCAGCACTGTTCCAAGCGTTCTCCATTGGATAATGGCTCTGACCGTGGTTCTCTGGAGTCCCAAAGCCTTATAAATGGCTTTATAACCCTTTCCAGACTGATTCTTGTCAACTGTTTTGTTTCTCATCGAAAAAAAAAAAAACGGAAGGGGGCCAAAACCTTTTCACGGCACTGTATATGTCAACAATACTAAAATAACAGCCTCAGTTGTTCCTTTTAGCCACTTTTTTTAACTTCAATCTTTGTTTTATTTCACTCTTAAAAATAAAGATTTCAAAAAAGGTTGCTCACAGTGATCCCATTTAAGAACCTAAAGAACCTTTCGATGAATAATTCATCTTAAAAGAATAGCATCAAGACAATCTAAAGAACCGTTTTCCACCATGAAGCAATGGAAAGGTTCCATTGATGTTAAAGGTTTTTAATGGAACCTTCAATACTATTAAAGTAGCTTTGATTTTAAGAGAGTTCCACTTAGAAAAATCCTACTTTGCAAAGTGCCAAAGTCCCAGTTAAGACCTGAGAAGTTCTTGAGGAGCCCAGCGTCTTCCTGTTCGCTTCGGGCCCTTATTAACTGCTCATGTCACTTCTCGCACCTTCTCAGCCCTTCTCTGACATTTGAAAGGAAAGAGAGGAACAGAAGGAGGTGCCGCATCTTCGGTGATCTGATTATCTCATATCCAAGCCTACACTCGCAAGCTGTTTCGCTCTTTCAGTGTGTGTTGGGGTTGATTCTGGAGGCTCGTGCCAGGTTGGATCGGGCCTACTGTCATAATAACTGTGGATTAGATCCATCTGCTGACAGGAATGTTCTTTTTGTCGTGCCAAAAGCGTCACATTAGAGCGGCTCTAAGCTCGCGGCATTGCATCGCATCTCTTAAAACCCTTCAGGGTTAATACCGCGCCTTTTCCTAAAACCATTGGTCATATATTTTCATTCCCAGATGCAGCTGACGAGTCTCAGGATTTGTTCAGCAAGATTTCCCATGGGTCGCTTTACCCTGGCTATGCGGTTCAGCGCTGAATGAGAAATCAAATGTGCCAGGCTTAAAATGGAACACAATGTACCCAACAGGATTTCTGTGCAGTCGCTCAAAGGCATTTTATCTTCTCTCCGTACACGCAGCACTGTGTATTATTGTGCGTTATGGTTTTTTATACGCAGGACTCCCCGTTTCAGATTTATGCTGAAGGCGTTTCCTTGCAGAAGGATTGAGCAACACGCTGATATAATGATATCCTTGTGCACTTAGGATTCGAAGCCCACATATTTATATTTAAAGGTTATGTACGCAAGATAATAATGCAAATGCACTGAATTCCATTGGAATGGATGTAAATGGATGAAGTGTGACTGAACGCATTTAGGCTTTTCTATATACGTTGACTAATGTGAATTAGCAAGCATTTAGCAATCTGTTCAGAGGCTCAGAAGAGAATGTATAAAGACATGCAAGTCCACTTGTGGTTTCTGAAATCTAATTTGTTGTTTTCCTGCTTGGTTTCAAGCTGACCCGGCTCTTTTCAGAGCCACAGACCGGATCTTTAGACATTACAGTTTGTGAAACGCTCCATCAGAGCTGCTGGATGATGTGCATTAATGTGATGCTAATTGAGAATCCTTCATTTGAACCGGATCATTGATTTGAATCTTTATATTGACTTGTTGTTCATTGAATTGAATCTTTTACATTTAATCTGTGATTCGAATATTTGCATCAAATCTTCAAATCTTGCATTAAATGTGAAATCGTTCTATTAAAGGAAGAATTTATACACTGTAAAAATAGATTTTTCGAAATTTAGAATATTGTGGCACATTTGACAAGAAATTGCTATTCTTTTTTTTTTACTTCAGAATTTCATGTTTAATTCGATGTCACTCACCTTTTCTTTGTAATTGTTTGTGAAACTTACTTTAGTTTTTGATTTTTTTTTCTGAAATAGATTTTTTAACCATGTGAAAGTCTTTACTGTCACTTTTGATTAATTGTAATGCATTTTTGATGAATACAAATATGAATAATAAGCTAAAAATAATATTGCTAATAAACACATACAGACTCCATACGCTTGAACAGTAATGTGTATAGAGCAAATTTTTCATTTTCCCCTCTCTTATTAATCCAAATTTTGCAATACTTCATGTAACCATTTCATAAAAATTCATTTCTGAGATACAACTCTTCATTCATGGCAGTGGTTTTGTGAATAAATCGTTCTCTTTGTTCTAAAAAATACAGATGGTACGGATAAATATCTTGTTTTTTTTTTTTGTGAGAAAAATCTTGGATCAAATGTCAAATATGTTAACTTTACTCTTTAGCATAGGGAACAATTCTCACTTTTTCATTCTCACTTTATTCTCTAGTTGCTTATTAGCATGCCTGTTATTAACATATTGGCTGTTTATTAGTACTTATAAAGCACATATTCTGCATGACCATATTCTAACCCTAATCCTACCCAATACCTAAACTTACTTAATATTAATAAGCAGCAAAGCAGCAGAGTTTATTGAGGTAAAAGTCATAGCTGATGGTTTGTTAATGGTATAAGAAGTGGACCTTAAAATAAAGTGTGATTGAAATATCACAGTAAAGTAAAAGTATTTTGTGGTATTTGTGCCACTGAGCACTAGAGTTTCCATTTCTATTCAGTGCATTCTATGTCAGTTTGTATATGCTAATTATTTCAAATATTATATATATTTTTTAAAAGGTGTCTGTTATGAACAATTCTATTAGACAGTTTAATTCATGAAGACTACTGATCTATTCTGTATCTATTTTGAGATTAATGTGGTCGAATTGAGCATTGCATTGAGAATAGTTCAAATGAAAGTTTCTAAAATGACACTGAAATGTTTGAAATGTTTCAGTGTGGTATCCGTGCCTCGCATGTTGACGGCAGATTGTCAAACTGGGGCCTGTTTTGGCCGTCGGCCTGTAAGCAGACTCGCAGCTCGAGGGATTTGACGATTGTGACCGGCTGCTGTGAAAAAAGAGGGATTTTATTGGAATCGACTGCTATTGTGGAAATGCGGAGCTCATAAATGACTCGCGGGTCTCAGGAAATCTCGGCTGCTGATCAAGCTTATTGTATGTTTCATTCTCCACGGCTTTGGTTGATTCCTGGGCTTTTCTGTTTGATTTGCGACAGGGATATCAGAGCATCACGAGGAAGGCTACTTTACTTTGATAAAAAATGCAATGTTTTGCATGCTTCGAAACATGGAAATGACCTGGTTTGTGCTCCTGCATATCATCTTGCATGTTGAACCTCATATTTCTGCTCCATCCCTGCCAGGCATTTCTTCTGCGTGTCAGGATTGTCAAAGTTAAGATAGATTGGTGGTGGAAATATGTAGTGGGCAAACCCGCAGGAACATTTTATTGCTCACAGGTTACTCTTTAATATCTCCACGCTATGGGTACATGAGCATGCCTCTGGAATAAATCATTTTGTTGACCTCAAATGCCTACGATCTATACTATTTATTGGCTTGAGGAATTTCATTACTTTTATACATCAGTGCACTTGGACAGCTCCATTTTAAAGATATGCGACTGGTGATGTTTTTAAAAGCAGGGTCTGTATGAAAAAAAATATTTGAAAGAGGTCTTTTATGCTCACCAAGGCTGTATTTATTTGATAAATACAGTAAGAACAGTAAAATTGTGAAATATTATTATGAATCAAAATAGCTGTTTTCTATCCGAATGTATGTTAAAATGTAATTTATCCCTGTAATCATACCTGAATTTTCAGCATCATTCCTCCAGACTTCAGTGTCATATGGTCCTTCAGAAAACATTCTAATATGCTGATTTGCTGCTCAAGAAACATTTCTGATTATTATCAGTGTTGAAAACAGTTGTGCTGCTTCATATTTTTGTGGAATCTATTTTATTTATTTATTTTGATTATTTTAATGAACACCAAACGTTTGAACTGTAATGTCTAATTTAGAAGAAATTTCTCCCTCCCTTATTAATACAAATTTCACAATATTTCATTTGGTCTTTGGTGTTTCTTTATTTACAGCACTTTTGTGAATGAATCTTCTTCTTTGGTATACACATTTACAGACTTGCTGACTGTACAAATAAATATCAAATTAATTGAAGATATGTTTAGGTTTTTATGAGAAGTTGTAAAGTTTTTTTTTTTTTTCTTGATTTTAAAATCTTGTATAATGGAAATTAAATCTGAAAAGACAAGGCACTCTTAAAAAATAAGAAAGGAAAAAAATCTATCTATCTATCTATCTATCTATCTATCTATCTATCTATCTATCTATCTATCTATCTATCTATCTATCTATCTATCTAT
>NW_015505922.1:305100-317024 GCF_001515645.1 Sinocyclocheilus grahami | reverse complement strand
GGGGAAGTCGTGTAAAGCAAAGATTGTAAAGGGTAAATAAGTAGAGCTTGACAGGATGCATGTGTTTGAAACGTTAGCAAAGTTCATTGAAACTCACTGCCGTACTCTACCTTAGAAGAAGGCGAAGCAGAGACTAGCTAAAAGTAAGAAAAGAAGCGCTGCTGATCTATTGAAAAGAATAAATGGAGGCGTAAGATTGCTAGTGAACTGCATATTGTATACTGCCTACCCTTTTTACATTCACTAATCCAGGAAATAAAATGGTTATTTCACATTTTTAGTCTTGTGTACAAACTAAAAATGTACAAACTCTTGGCAGTCCAATTCTGCGTTAAGAAAATAATGTCTTTTATACTGCACATTCTGGAATTATTATTATTGTCATTGTCATTATTATATCAGTCTGCAGGGTTTTTCAGTGTTATTTTAATATTTTAATATTTATATGAATACTTTTGTATAGTATATTTGAATTGAGCTTTTCATTTTAAGTTTGATTTTGATTTTAATTCATTTTTATCAGTTTTAAAATGTTTTATTAATTGAAAGTAACTATATAAATAATCAGTATCAGAGTTCAAGGTAATTATGGGATTACGTTTAAATAAGAAATAAAGTCACAATTGTAAGATCTTAAATGTGCTTTATTAATATTTGGAATTAACTCTTCATTTTAATTCTCATTTTTTAAGTTTCCATTTCATGATTGTTTAACTTTTAGTAATTTTATTGTATGCTTCATTCATTCATTCATTCATTCATTCATTCATTCATTCATTCATTCATTCATTCATTCATTCATTCATTCATTCATTCATTCATTCATTCATTCATTCATTCATTCATTCATTCATTCCTGCTAGTCATTTTAGTACTTAAACTTATTTCAGTTACTTGCCTAGGCAACATTTTAAATTTTTCATCCAAGATTAATTATTTATTTGTATTTGTATTTATTTAATTTTTACGCTTAATATAATTTAAAAATCTATCTATCTATCTATCTATCTATCTATCTATCTATCTATCTATCTATCTATCTATCTATCTATCTATCTATCTATCTATCTATCTATCTGTCTATCTGTCTGTCTGTCTGTCTGTCTGTCTGTCATATGAAGAGAAAATCACCTATTTTTCCCTTGATTTTAAAACCGTATATATTGTATTTTAAAAGAGAAAATAAGTCTGAAAGGACAAGCCCAAATTTCACTTTTCTGAAAAAAAATGCTTAAAAATAAATTAAAAAAAGGAATAATTAAACAAACAAACTAATTAATTAATTAATAGTTTTTTGCCATTATATGAAGAGAACATGTGTATTGTTTTGTTTTGATAGGGAAACTTAAATCTGAAAGAGCAAGCCCAAATTTCACTTTTCTGCACTCTTAAAAATGAAGGAAAAATTGCTTAAATAAAAATAATGTAAAAATTAAACAAACTGGCCTGTTCATAGTTTTACAGTGGCAGAGAAGTCAGCAGTGTGGTTCCATTAAACAGAGTTTGTCTTGTTAACCTTTGAGATACAGTATCAAAGCATGAAAATAATCCTGAATCCATGAAATATCCTGCCAGTGTCCCTTGTTCAAAGTCCCATGTGCAACTAGACAGTCTCTGTGTATACTGCGTGAAGCTAATGACTGATTAGGAATCGTATGAAAACGCTGTCAGCTCACGGTGCGAGTGAGTCTCGCTGTGATGTAATTGCAGACACACTGCGTTCAAAGCTCTCCTGCGCTCCGCATTTGATGTGGGAGTGTAAAACGGGCCGCGTCAGAGCAGCTCCGTTTGATCCTCTCCCTGCACAGTCCTCCAGAAACACTTGTAGCTTTGCAGCGGGAGAGGAAGAGTGTCTGGATCATCACAGACGAGCAGAATGATGAAGACGCCAAGAGTTTATCTCCGAATCCGGAGGTGTGACACGCAACTGATCCTCCGCTTGTTCTTTCAATTACGGGCCGACGGTGAAGTCGTGTAAAGCAAAGATTGTGAAGGGTAAATAAGTAGAGCTTGACAGGATACATGTGTTTGAAACGTTAGCAAAGTTCATTGAAACTCACTGCCGTACTCTACCTTAGAAGAAGGCGAAGCAGAGACTAGCTAAAAGTAAGAAAAGAATCGCTGCTGATCTATTGAAAAGAATAAATGGAGGCGTAAGATTGCTAGTGAACTGCATATTGTATACTGCCTACCCTTTTTACATTCACTAATCCAGGAAATAAAATGGTTATTTCACATTTTTAGTCTTGTGTACAAACTAAAAATGTACAAACTCTTGGCAGTCCAATTCTGCGTTAAGAAAATAATGTCTTTTATACTGCACATTCTGGAATTATTATTATTGTCATTGTCATTATTATATCAGTCTGCAGGGTTTTTCAGTGTTATTTTAATATTTTAATATTTATATGAATACTTTTGTATAGTATATTTGAATTGAGCTTTTCATTTTAAGTTTGATTTTGATTTTAATTCATTTTTATCAGTTTTAAAATGTTTTATTAATTGAAAGTAACTATATAAATAATCAGTATCAGAGTTCAAGGTAATTATGGGATTACGTTTAAATAAGAAATAAAGTCACAATTGTAAGATCTTAAATGTGCTTTATTAATATTTGGAATTAACTCTTCATTTTAATTCTCATTTTTTAAGTTTCCATTTCATGATTGTTTAACTTTTAGTAATTTTATTGTATGCTTACATGTGTTTGAAACGTTAGCAAAGTTCATTGAAACTCACTGCCGTACTCTACCTTAGAAGAAGGCGAAGCAGAGACTAGCTAAAAGTAAGAAAAGAATCGCTGCTGATCTATTGAAAAGAATAAATGGAGGCGTAAGATTGCTAGTGAACTGCATATTGTATACTGCCTACCCTTTTTACATTCACTAATCCAGGAAATAAAATGGTTATTTCACATTTTTAGTCTTGTGTACAAACTAAAAATGTACAAACTCTTGGCAGTCCAATTCTGAGTTAAGAAAATAATGTCTTTTATACTGCACATTCTGGAATTATTATTATTGTCATTGTCATTATTATATCAGTCTGCAGGGTTTTTCAGTGTTATTTTAATATTTTAATATTTATATGAATACTTTTGTATAGTATATTTGAATTGAGCTTTTCATTTTAAGTTTGATTTTGATTTTAATTCATTTTTATCAGTTTTAAAATGTTTTATTAATTGAAAGTAACTATATAAATAATCAGTATCAGAGTTCAAGGTAATTATGGGATTACGTTTAAATAAGAAATAAAGTTCTGGAATTATTATTATTGTCATTGTCATTATTATATCAGTCTGCAGGGTTTTTCAGTGTTATTTTAATATTTTAATATTTATATGAATACTTTTGTATAGTATATTTGAATTGAGCTTTTCATTTTAAGTTTGATTTTGATTTTAATTCATTTTTATCAGTTTTAAAATGTTATTATGGGATTACGGTAAGAGGTAATTATGGGATTACGTTTAAATAAGAAATAAAGTCACAATTGTAAGATCTTAAATGTGCTTTATTAATATTTGGAATTAACTCTTCATTTTAATTCTCATTTTTTAAGTTTCCATTTCATGATTGTTTAACTTTTAGTAATTTTATTGTATGCTTCATTCGTTCATTCATTCATTCATTCATTCCTGCTAGTCATTTTAGTACTTAAACTTATTTCAGTTACTTGCCTAGGCAACATTTTAAATTTTTCATCCAAGATTAATTATTTATTTGTATTTGTATTTATTTAATTTTTACGCTTAATATAATTTTGTTTTAGTTTTGGTTTAGGTTACACTTTATTTCGATAGTCCACTTTAGACATTCTACTAACTATAAGTAACTTTGTAACTACATGTCAACTACATGTCAACTAATTCTCATTAATTTGCAACTACATGTCTACTAACTCTCAGAGTAGACTTAGGGTAGGTTTAGGGTTAGTAGAATAAGTTGACAAAGAAAGTGTTAGAAGATATTGAGCGGACAGTCTACTAATACTCTACTAACTGCTAGTTGACATGTAGTTGCAAAGTTACTTACTGTTAATACAATGTCTAAAGTGGACTATCGAAATAAAGTGTTACCTTGGTTTATAGTAACAGCACTTAACATATTTAAGTGTCTAAAACAGTAAACTGAAACTAAAATGTATTAAAATTATTTCAAATATATATAATGAAGAATTAATCTATGTAAATTATTAAATTATGTAATGTAAATTATTAAATTTGTAAAATTTTCAGTAATTTAATTGTTTTTTTTCTTCATCAGAGAAGGTAATTAGTTTAAAATATGAAATAAAATCACCTGTATGACCTAAAGTCACAATTAAGAGACATAACCTTGCATTTGTTGTATATTCCTTTTTTTAGGTTTTCAGATTTTCACATATAGACCTCTTGTAATAGTCAAAATCTCTACGAGTGTGAGACTTGACGTGTGACATGTCACATGCTGCAGTCGTAGTTATAAAGCATCACTGTCAGGTTTGTTCAGAGCAATCAACACATGTCCTTTTGGATCTCAGCGAGAAACTCGACGGCCGCCGTGTGTTTCCAGTTGACCGCCTGCCTCCTTTCTGCACAGCCTTGACCTTCGGAGAGCCGCCTCCGCGTGATGGACAGAAGATGTCTGGCGTACAAGCTCTGAGTCAAGTGTACAGATAGAGAATGTCATGCAATTATCAGAGACGGCTACAAGTCGCTCGAGGTCCGTCAACGAGTGTCTTGCACCCATATTGACGTTGAAAATGGACGTGCATTGAGCACATGCAATGCTTTTGCGAATATCTCACCCCAATGTGCTTTAAAAGACACGTTTGACCTGTTGTCAATGCGGTTCTTCACTCTGAAAACCACTTTAAGTGTGGCAAGAACC
Source organism: Sinocyclocheilus grahami (assembly GCF_001515645.1). Taxonomy (NCBI): domain Eukaryota; kingdom Metazoa; phylum Chordata; class Actinopteri; order Cypriniformes; family Cyprinidae; genus Sinocyclocheilus; species Sinocyclocheilus grahami. Next base: position 312,147 of record NW_015505922.1, on the reverse strand, counting down.
ACACAGACCCTTTTAATACCCAGCAGAGGTCCTTTCATAGATTATGAGTGCATAGTACAGCGTCCCGCTAGAAAATATTTCTACTCGCTTCTCGATTTCTTCCAGCAGCTTGCAAAACAGCTCTCGAATGCAATGCAGTATAGTCAGGACTAACTTCCTTCCTTTTGTATTTCTCCTGCAGGTCAATATATCTCCAGGTTGCAGTAAAGCATTGACTAAAATGCTGTACTGTCCGTACTGTGGAGGAATGCCAGGCCTCAAACCCTGCGCCAACTACTGCCAAAACGTCATGCGGGGCTGCCTGGCCAACCAAGCGGATCTGGACCCGGAGTGGAACCTCTTCATCGGTAAGAGCCGCTTTTCTGTTTCCGGCTCGGGTTTTCAAATATCGATTTCTCCGTTTGGATTGCTGCCCGATGGATTTTTGAGCTTCTGTAAGAAATGATTCCCAGTATTCAGAGACTGTTTGACTAGATATTTTGGCTTTATAGTCATAGTTTTATATAAACAGGAAATGTGTTCTTTTGCTTGCTTTCACAAGTAGTGTCTTATTCTGAATGAATCATTTCATCTGAGTGCATTATTTTATTTTATTTTTTTAATGATTAATAAACATTTAACATTTATGCATTTGGCAGACACTTTTTTTTTTTAAATCAGAAGTTATACATTTGATCAGTTAGTGCTTTCCCTGTGAATAAAACCCGTTTCAAATGTTATTTTAGTATTTAGTAAATATTTATTTTTGTTAATATTGTAAATTAGATTTTATGTTTTCACTTTAATTTTAGAGAACGTTTAGCAATTTGTTTTTTTCAAATATACGTATACGTTTTCAGGCCCTGAACATCATTGACTCAGGCCTCCCCATGATATCATTCCTGGGGGGAGATGGGGGGGTGTTTCTGGGCCTCCTCTCCCTCGCCGGGCCCTTGAAAACGTCCTAACCTTTCCCCCGTTACGGCGCCCCTGATTATAACATCTATTATTAGTATTTATTCATTTTTATTTATTTAATTTGTGATTTGCTTCCATTTCCATACTCATTATTTGAGTATTTAGTAAATATTGAATTTTTTTATGTTTTAAATTATATTTGATATTTGTTGTTTTCAGTATTTTTTATCTTAAAATTATTATTTTTTATATATATATATATATATAATAAAATCTTTGGCACATTCAACTAGACATATTACAATTTTTACATTTGTTTTGTATTGTTGTTTTGTTTTGAGACTGCATATATATTTCTGTAGGATCACATCTCTCGAAGGAACTCAGTGTAATCATTGTATTGATAGGTGGTCCAAACAAAGAGTTTTAGTTTTTGGTCTAGTAAATTTACTTTTTTTTCCTGCTAAACATTTGTATTTTAGTGCATCACAATCTTTAGCCAACTCAGAGTTCTGGCTCCATTCTGGTGTTTTATGTCACATTGCTGAAGTAAAATGGGTTGTGAATGTCAGTTCATGTTGTTTTAGAGATTTAGAAATGCAAAAGCGAGAGCTTGGTTGAATTTAGAAACACTGCTAATTGCTCACCGGTGGTTTGCACCTCCTAAAGCTGCTCAATTCTGCTGAATGTTTAATGTGTTTCCGTTGATGGCACATAAATGTAGTTTGAGTGACGGTTCGTCTTGATTCATATGACTTATAGGTGCTAGCTTTAGCAGCTTAATGCCGTCCACCCACAGAAACGACTACAGAGACAGTCTGCAACATACTCAATGCAATGTGAAAATGCATGCGTTGTATAACTTAGAAAGTGAAATTAAATTTAAATTTGTGAATAATGCATTTAATGCATGTTATTTTTTTAGGCTAAATGTCCTGATGTGGCGTGCATTTGGTTTGCCTTTCTTGTTTTGTATTTTTCAGAGCTCATTTTCTGCACTATAGATTTTAAATCAGTATTTCGCTCCCCCGCTGAGAGATATCGACTGGCTTTATGGTGCCGCAGTTCGATTAGCAAAAGAGGATAATGCATTTTGTTTTGAATATTTGTAGAAAGCTGGTTCTTGTTTGAAATAGCATGGATTTGTGCGCCGGGCTCGGATGTGCCGTCGTAGGGGCTGACCTTTGCTCCATGTGGCATACGTGGTATTTCCCCGCAGCCTCTGTTGATGTGCCCTTCTCACCTGCATTGATTGGCAGGCCTGTGAAGACATTCAGACGGCGTCTCGCGCAGCTCTGGCCTCATTCACTGTATCGATTGTAGAAATTGTGTGGTTTACCAAACTTTCACAGAAGCAGCCTGGGAAGGCCTTTTGGAAATTGGCAGTATTGAGCTGATTGCGTCGACCGGAATTGTTTTTTTAAGGGATGATGCCAATAGCGCTAACTCAAGGGCGTATATATGTGATATGGGTTAATGTAGTCTAATTATAGCAATTCCCAGAGGAAAAGCTGCTCTTTTATACTTCTGGAGAGTTAGTGGAGCTCTCGTGCATGTTTCTGTATCAACTTTGGCTCAGATGTTTCTGCTAGCATGCATGAAAAAAGTGTAGAGCTGGAAAATGAATGTGGATTGCAGCTCAGATCAGAGAAATGTTCATGTTGAGGGCTCTGATTTTTGATTGCAGATATTATTCACATGTCCTTAGATCTCTTCTGAAATTGTAGTAGATATTACTCAAATAAAATAAAATAAAGTTGCAGCTAGTTGCCAAAGCAACATTTATTTAGTTTAACTTCATGTACTAAAATAACTAAAACAAATACAATTCAGAAAATAATAATAATAACAATAATATATACATAATAAAAATGACAAAATACACAACAAAATGACTAAAACTATTCTAAAAACAAAATAGAAAAATAGAAAAGAAATTACTATAATGGTATTTTAATCATACAAAAAAATACACTACTACATGACTAAAAATAAAGTTATTATTAATCATTTAAAGTTAGTTAAAGTTTCTGGACATGGTACAGTAAATTCAGCTTTACTGTAATTGCCAAAACTTATATTTAATAGTTTTTTTTTGTTGTAATAATAACAACACTGTTTTACACAATCACGCAAGTACACATATGGACAATTGTGAACACTATAAAAATAAGAAATTAAATCACAATTGTAATATCTTAAGATAAATCAACTTTCAATTGCATAACTGAAGTGGATATAGTTATGATACTGATCTATTGTATTATTTTTTTTTATATGCAATAGATGCATGTTGAATTTACATATTCAGGCATCTTGTATTAAAACAACTTTATTTGCGTATATCTTTCTTTGATGATGTTTCATTTGCTAATTGTGGTTCGTTAGCTCTCCTCTGAGAAATAATCATATTTTGCGACATATTTAAAGATTAAAGATTCCTGCTGTGGCACGCTAAAGTTTAAAGGATGTGATTTGACAGAACAAATGTAACCGTTGTGAGAAATTCATAATCTGTTATTAATTTTCTCATAAAGCCGCAGTGTAATAATAACAACACTGTTTTACACAATCACGCAAGTACACCTATGGACAATTGTGAACACTGTAGGAAGTCTAAAAATAAGAAATTAAATCACAATTGTAATATCTTAAGATAAATCAACTTTCAATTGCATAACTGAAGTGGATATAGTTATGATACTGATCTATTGTATTATTTTTTTTTATATGCAATAGATGCATGTTGAATTTACATATTCAGGCATCTTGTATTAAAACAACTTTATTTGCGTATATCTTTCTTTGATGATCTTTCATTTGCTAATTGTGGTTCGTTAGCTCTCCTCTGAGAAATAATCATATTTTGCGACATATTTAAAGATTAAAGATTCCTGCTGTGGCACGCTAAAGTTTAAAGGATGTGATTTGACAGAACAAATGTAACCGTTGTGAGAAATTCATAATCTGTTATTAATTTTCTCATAAAGCCGCAGGGGTTTGCATTCATCTCAATTCGAGAGACCGCAGGAGATGTTCTGCCATCATTAGCCTCGAGCTGCAAAAAAACCCCGAGCGATCGGTGATCACGCTGTTTGGGAAGAATGCAGACGACTGTGGCATTTCATCAGAGCCAATGAGTTAGAGTTTCACAGGAAATGAGAAACATCAGGCCGCTGGTTTATTCTTATCCTGATGAATACGCCACCTCTGGTCTGGGGTCAGACAGCCGAGGAAGTATCATTTCAGCTTCATCCTATGAGCATTCGTCTCTTTCGGCTTCTGAGGCTCAATTATACTGCATGATGTCTGAAAGGTTTCGTGTGCACAAGGACACGTTCACTGCAGAAAGGGTTTGTTTACTGATGCACATTAGATCCTGAACTTATAAGTGCATGGACACGGTTTATGAATTATACAATGATCAGAGCGAGATTCTATGCAGTGCATTATGGAGATCTCTAGTCAAACTCTATAAAGTTACTGTATGTATGATGACTTTTTTTTCTTTCTTATTGGTTGAGATGTACATACTGTATATACATTGAAATGCCACTGAACACAAATTATGACATGAAGACAAGCTTTAAATAGCCAAATCTGGTTTGTATAAATTACTTATCCGTGTTGAAATGAGTTTTTGATTGTAATCCCTCCTTGACCTCATGGAAAGGTCCCGCTGTTACATAATCACGTCAACAGCAAACTCAATGTAAGCCACGCTGATTAAATGCATAGATTTGCTGAGTTGTATCGATCCTCAAGGGGAAATTCAGGAAGGAACCCTTTGACCTGAATGTGATATGAACTTGGCCTTAAATGAGGTGAATATGAGCTTCTGCAGTGATTGTAGGTGCTGCTGGGCAAAATATGATCATTTTACATACCTCAAAGTGATGCATATACTTCAATAACCCGTAAAGTCTGTCTATGATTGCCAAGAAAAAGAGTGTATTAATATGCATTTATTTACATGAATTTATTTATGTTTAGCAGCTTTTTTTAAGTGAATTGAGGGAGGTAATAATATACATTTAAATAAATTAATATTTGTATTCATCAAGGATGCATTAAATTGATCAAAAGTGACAGTAAAGACATATAATGTTACATAAGATTTCTATTTCAAATAAATGCTGTTCTTTCGAACTTTCGATTCATCTGTGAATCCTGAGGGGGGGGGAAAAACATCACGGTCTTAACAAAAATATAAAGCAGCAATATTGATAATAATCAGAAATGTTTCTTGAGCAGCAAATCAGCATATGATAATGATTTCTGAAGATCATGTGACACTTTATACTGGAGTAATGATGCTGAAAATTCAGCTTTGATCGCAGAAATAAATTACAATTTACAATATATATTTACATTTACAAACAGTTATTTTAAATTGTAATAATATTTCACATTACAAGCCATAAGTGTGTGTATCTATATATACATATATAGTATATTACCGCGATGCACTAAATTAACTAGAACTGGAATAAAATTGAAAACAACTAATACTAGTAACATTTATTTTATTATGAAGCTATTATGAAGTATTGTATATTAAGAAATTGATTTGATCAAAGTCAAAAATATTTAACTTGTTTGACTTTAAATGAGAAAAAAAAAAGAATTAGAAAATTAAGCTTTTTTTACTGTATGAGACACGTTCAAATCCACTGTAAAACAGCTCAAAATCACAAATGCAGACTCTGTGAAAATAAGATTTTTTTTATAACATTTAAAAATCAGTACCTACAGTAGTTTATACCTGCCATTCCCTCACAAGTGTAATTTTGGGCTGTTTTACAGTGGATTTGAACGTGTCTCATCCAATCAGACAGAAAACACTCTTTGACCGTCTGAGAGTAACGAAAAGCTAATCTTTAGTAAGTTTGAGCGCTGTGGTGTGTGTGTGCTTTCTTCAGCTCAGAAGTGTCATTAGGATGTGATTAGGGATTTGTTGAATGTGTGAGTGATGCTGGCCACATCTGTGTGCGGCTCTCCCTCATGGATGACTGACACGGCCACCGGAAAACATGTAGAGTCGTGAAGCATCTCAGCCAGAGACTACCCCACACACACACACACACACACTAGGCTGCATATAAAGAGCTGCTAGGTGTGTAATGTAAAGTGCTCTACAGTGATGTGCTCAAACACTGAAGTGCACTACACTGACACACTCAGCCAACAAGACAAGAGTGACTTTGACCCAACACTGTCCTTTCCCAAAATATCATCATTCAGCTCAGATCATGAGATGAGTTCATACTGAAATCTACCATGCATGTTTCATTGGAGAAATACATCTGAGCACCAAATAAAAAAAAAAAAAAAAGGCTTAAAATGTGTCTGTCTTTCTGTGTATGTCAATGTAACCATATATACATACGTACATACATACATATTTATTTATTTATTGCGGAGAGGATTTATGCAATGCAACTGCTGTATATATTTCTTATCTATCTATCTATCTATCTATCTATCTATCTATCTATCTATCTATCTATCTATCTATCTATCTATCTATCTATCTATCTATCTATCTATCTATCTATCTATCTATAATCTCTGTCTGTCTGTCTGTAAGGAAAACATAGTCTCTCTCTCTCTCTCTTTTTTGCATTAATCAGTGAATGCTAAACATGAATCCTGTCTTTATTTTATGCAGAGCCAGCGATAGCATCCTGTCTTGGTATCATATTTTCCTTCATGCATTGGGTTAATTACAAAGGCTAATTAAGATTTAGGCCTGTGTTGTCCTTTGGTGAGTCCTTTGTCACCACAATGTAAGTGATCCGCATTGATTTTATTTGCTCATTTCTTTTTAATTGCATGGCTTTGTCTCCATGTGAAATATGAGCTTGCTGCAACCTCACAATTCATGAAAATGTAAGTCAATATTATATGCTTCCCTTTCATGCGGTGACCTTTTGCATAAGATAGAAATTAAGAGTGAATTGCAGTAGAATTTAGAAAGGTAGAAAGGCTAATAATGATGCATTTAAGAGGATCTCACATCAACAAGCATTTTATTATATTACATTATATTATATTATAATATTATAATGTACGGAAAGTATTCAGACCCCCTTAAATTTTCACTCTTTGTTATATTGCAGCCATTTGCTAAAATCATTTAAGTTAATT
>NW_015505922.1:298297-303984 GCF_001515645.1 Sinocyclocheilus grahami | reverse complement strand
CAGTTCCTTCAGCACATACAAAGAGAAACGTGCGGTAGCCCCTGTGTGACAGGCCAAGACTAGTATGATTCTAGGCTCTTGGTCGTATTCCCTTAAAGGAATCTATTCCTGATTCCAAGCCTTGAGCTCTACCCCGGGCCCAGGAGTCTGGCCCTAACAGTTAAGTATTTTGGGGTATGTAGCCTAGGCCTTTGGCTGTAGGGAATAACATCACTGGCAGCCATCTAACGCCCCAGGGGCAACTTCCATAGCAATATGGTAAAGTTGGTACTTAGTGCTCGCCATGGTTCTGGCATGCACTCCCCTCAGCATGGTGGTGTGGGTATACCGTTCCCCATAGCGACCCCTAGAGGACGCAGTTTGAAGTTCCCATGAAAGGGAACTTCTCAGGTTACTTATGTAACCATGGTTCCCTGAATAGGGAACGAGACACTGCGCCCTCTAGGTTTCTTGCCATGCTGCGGACGCAAGTTTCAGACGAAGAAGTGAATGATGTGTGTCGCACCGGTAGTGACGTCATGGCTGTCGCCGGCCAACGAGTTGGTGTTTTTTCAATGTATGCTTCAGACACGGGTCACGACGAGGTGTTCCCCATTGCGACCCCTAGAGGACGCAGTGTCTCGTTCCCTACTCAGGGAACCATGGTTACATAAGTAACCTGAGACGATAGTTATCTGCAGATCTGTATAGTTTAGATCATTTTGATTTGTTTAATATTTTGGTCACTACATAAATCTCGTTATTTTAGTTATGTTATTTATAGATTTGATGACATTAATATTATCCCAATTTTCAATTAAATTCCATTCAAGTTTATTTGTATAGTGCTTTTTGCTGAAAAAAGCAACTTCACAGCAAATTAAGTTTCTACAATATTTAGTGGTAGCTTATACTTATAAAGAATGATAACTGTCCACACTTTTACAAAGCAAAATACTTGTATATACTGTAAAATACTTGAGCAAACTACTCACACATTGTTTGAAAACACACACAAAGAGAAGAACACAAGTATTTTATATTCAGTAACTCTCACTAAATGTTTATGGCCATTTTAAAACAGCAGAAATAACCCGATAGAAACACAAAAGTATCTCATTCACAAACACTTACACACTGTATGTATAACTAAACTGATTTAGGTTAGTTACTTCATTCATGTCATGAATATGAAAGCATTTAACAGGTATTTTGGCTAAAACCAGAAATAACATTGTTTAGGTGAACGATTCAATCTTGTTGTCATGCCATTATGCACCAGCACTGATGTACTGTAACAGGTGAGCTACACAAACCAGTTTATCAGCTCTGTCTGAATGATAGTCTTTGTCTTTGTCTTTCCACACAGGTTCGCTCTGCCAGTTAGATGGTAAGTTGTCATAAATATAATAAAACTCACAGAATGTGAATCTTATGTGTCTGAGAGGCACTTTTCCAAGAAGGAAATCTCATATCTTGCTTTCTCTCATCAGTATGTGGCCGAGCCCCTCTCAGTAACAAGATTGCTGGAGGGGGGGGTGCGAAAGCAGGTGATTGGCCGTGGCAGGTCAGCATTCATGTCGTCGGCTTTGGCCATAACTGTGGCGGGAGTCTCATCACTAAAGACTGGGTTTTATCTGCAGCACACTGCTTCCAGAGGTATGAAGTTTAATGCTTAAATAAAGCTTAAGATAAATTTGCAGATTGATAATAGTGGGATTAAAGCACACTTTCTATATTTACAGTGTCGGTGTGCCTGAAACTCTGATGTACTTTGGTCGTCTGAGTCAATCCGGCTCAAACCCTTTTGAGACAAACAGGACAGCGAGACAAATCATCAACCATCCTAACTATTATAATCTTTCTAAAGACAACGACATAGCACTGATTGAGCTCTCCTCTTCTGTGACTTTCTCTGATTACATAAGGCCGGTCTGTCTGGCAGCAGCTGGGAGTGTATTTGGTGGAGGTACGGAGAGCTGGGTCACTGGATGGGGCAGACTACAACTTAAAGGTAAATGAACATTTGCTTGCCAGTTAACTGAATGCAAACATTACTGTAAACCTCAACAGTTTACCTAGAAATGTTTTTTAAAAGCCATATAATTTGTCCTCTGATCTGTGTCACAGGCGAGGTTCCTGACATACTGCAGGAGGTGATGATACCAATTGTGAACAACAGTGCCTGTGCTAATGCTTATGAAGCGAGAATTACAAGCAATATGATTTGTGCTGGATTGTTAAATCAGGGAGGAAAAGATTCATGTGAGGTAAGACATCAGTCATTCATTTGAACCCTTTTTAATCCAAAGTTCACCAGTTTTGTCACCTGCAAACTTTACACCGCCAGTCTAATTTCTTAATTAAGCCCCGTCTTTAATGCACTGATCATGAACTCGTACTCTACGACTGCTTTTTGATACTACACCTGTACTACACCTGTGACCAGTTGCATAAGACTAGTCTTAAAAGTCTTCTAATATTTTTCTGCAAGACTGTTCATAACTTTTTTTTAAAGTCAGTTACATAAAAACATAGATAGGACTAATCTGAATATGAAAAATAAGACTGATTACCACTTGGTACCACTTGCTAGATCGGGCAAGCTCACACTACAGGACTTCGAGACTACATGAACCGGCATGTTAAACTTCACCACAAGCTTTGTAGTCACATGTCGCCTTCTTGTTTTAGCAGCACTCATAATACATAGCACAATGCCAATAAGATAAACAAACTATATTTGGCAAAGTATTAACAATGTTGCTGTCCAATCAAAAAATAAATAAATAAATAATTGAGCAGAATGGACAATGGCTGGCTGTCCATAGGGGCTTTCGCACCGCATAGATCTAGGAACTCAGTTCTAGGAACTAGCCACCATGGTAGCTCCCGGAGAACTAATTTTCCACCCGGGCCATTTTTCTGGTTGCATTCAAACAGCAGTAGGACCTGTAGCGGTGTCTTTAATTGCGGCATTTACAGACGTCAACAACCGGTGGATGGAGGACACTGTGATTGGAGCTAATGGGTTTCATGATAAAGGAGATGGAATGTAAATGCATAATTTACACGATTGAAAGAGCAAAAAGTGGAGCTAAAGATGTGCAATCTCCATGACAGCTTGCAGTGCTACATCTCATTAAGGCTGAGAAAAAAAGCACAATGCTGCAGATAACTGCTAAATGCTGTTATAGCTAAACACCCATAATCATTAGGGGGGTAACATCATTTGTGAAGGCTACAGTGAAAAAACAAGCATCATGATTTATATTTCATTTATATTTTCCATATTTTTATAGTTTTGTATATCAGTGAATGAATGCTGCGTTTTACACAAACTGTAAAAAAAGATGGACGACGCATCACCACTTCCTTTCACTGTAGAAAAATTAAGCCAAAATGTCCCAGAAATGGCCGCTGTCGTCTTGAGCTGATGACGTTATTTGGAGCCCAAGTCTGTGCAGTATACTTTATTATACTATAGTATACACTATAGTGATCACGAGGAGGAGCCGCGGTATCAAAGTCCCGCCCTAAACTCCCTCAGATCACAAGCACACAATCATGACGCCACAACCTGTTATTATAGCATCAAACAACAAACTACAAGCAAACTTAATAGAAAAACTAATATTTACACATACATCAGCCTGATGTAGGAACTACCTAAAATGACAGAAACCATTTTTGGGAAGAAAAAAAAATATTTGAAGTGTAATTTGATATATTCCCATTTATTTACATGAAGTGGATGGGGACCTTAACTGCAGCCAGCAACCAGGGGAATATGATCAAAATGTGTTGGCTTCATTTTTAACATGTGCGCCGCACACTTGGTTTTCCCAAAAATGAACATATTTCAACTCTTGGTGACAAGAGAAAAATGCTCAGCGCTCCCACTGCAAACAACTGAAAAAAGTATGCTGGCCTCAGGAAAAGAAACGCTTTGGTGGACACACAGCTGGCATACGTTTTACCATCGGGCTACACTATTGCGTACTTATATCTATAACAGTTGTTCACTGTATATTGTCAGAGATATAAATGCGGAATGTTTGTCAATACAGGGAGACTCTGGAGGTCCAATGGTCAGCAAGAACGGCTCCCTGTGGATTCAGTCCGGCGTTGTGAGTTTCGGTGAAGGATGCGCTGACCCCAGATATCCTGGTGTGTACTCCAGAGTCTCTCAGTATCAGGACTGGATCGAGAATAACACTGGCAGCAACCTGCCTGGATTTGTTGCATTCAGTCAAACATCCAACTCCAACTTCACAAGCGTACCCAACCTCCTCTTATTTCCCCTTTCTCTCACATTCTCCCTCCTTTCTTTCTCCCTTTTCCTCACTTCCTAAAGAGTGATTGAACAGTAAGCCTCAGGGTTGATTGATGAAGAGGACAGTTCTGCTGTACATGCTCTCATAAATATGAGAAAAGAGCCATTGTATTGTTATATTTGTCATTTATTCTATTTTTGATGTACTATTCTTGAAAAGCTCTTTTTGAGATTATGAGCATAATGAAGTTCAGCATGCTTCTGTCCTTTTTTATGGTTATATGTCTGATTACCAACATGCAGAACCGATATAGGTTCTGAAGCTCTGCATTTGTTGTTGAAAATGCAAGTTATTACTATGTTGTAATCACACTGCCTAAACAGAATAAACACAAAAGAAGGAACTGACTTGGGGTATTTTCTCTCGCCGTCTCTTTCTCTCTCTTTCATACTGTCCTAATATTTTTGTGTAAAGCCTGATACAGTTTTTTCAAGATTCACTGATGAATACAAAGTAAAAACAAGTAAAAAAAAAAAAAAAAAGGCTTAAAATGTGTCTGTCTTTCTGTGTATGTCAATGTAACCATATATACATACGTACATACATACATATTTATTTATTTATTGCGGAGAGGATTTATGCAATGCAACTGCTGTATATATTTCTTATCTATCTATCTATCTATCTATCTATCTATCTATCTATCTATCTATCTATCTATCTATCTATCTATCTATCTATCTATCTATCTATCTATCTATCTATCTATCTATAATCTCTGTCTGTCTGTCTGTAAGGAAAACATAGTCTCTCTCTCTCTCTCTTTTTTGCATTAATCAGTGAATGCTAAACATGAATCCTGTCTTTATTTTATGCAGAGCCAGCGATAGCATCCTGTCTTGGTATCATATTTTCCTTCATGCATTGGGTTAATTACAAAGGCTAATTAAGATTTAGGCCTGTGTTGTCCTTTGGTGAGTCCTTTGTCACCACAATGTAAGTGATCCGCATTGATTTTATTTGCTCATTTCTTTTTAATTGCATGGCTTTGTCTCCATGTGAAATATGAGCTTGCTGCAACCTCACAATTCATGAAAATGTAAGTCAATATTATATGCTTCCCTTTCATGCGGTGACCTTTTGCATAAGATAGAAATTAAGAGTGAATTGCAGTAGAATTTAGAAAGGCTTAAATGGTAATAATGATGCATTTAAGAGGATCTCACATCAACAAGCATTTTATTATATTACATTATATTATATTATAATGTTCTTTTTATATTTTAATATTTTTTAGTACTATAAAAATATAAATAATGTTATAATTTTTTTTGTTCTGCATTCATGGCATTAGGCAGTGTTTTTTTTGTTTACTTTTTATATTATTATATTATATTATACTATATTATATTATATTATATTATATTATAT
>NW_015505922.1:290792-298097 GCF_001515645.1 Sinocyclocheilus grahami | reverse complement strand
TTAATTGCACGGCTTTGTCTCCATGTGAAATAGGAGCTTGCTGCAACCTCACAATTCATGAAAATGTAAGTCAATATTATTTGCTTCCCTTTCATGCGGTGACCTTTTGCATAAGAGAGAAATTAAGAGTGAATTGCAGTAGAATTTAGAAAGGCTTAAATGGTAATAATGATGCATTTAAGAGGATCTCACATCAACAAGCATTTTATTATATTACATTATATTATATTATAATGTTCTTTTTATATTTTAATATTTTTTAGTACTATAAAAATATAAATAATGTTATAATTTTTTTTGTTCTGCATTCATGGCATTAGGCAGTGTTTTTTTTGTTTACTTTTTATATTATTATATTATATTATACTATATTATATTATATTATATTATATTATATTATATTATACTATAATGTTCTTTTTATCTAAATTCATCTGCTCTGTTTTTGTAACAAATTTACCACCTATAACAGCACATTTAATTTTCTGTCTCTGTTTTTTAGAGGAATATAGTTTTATGTGATGAAAGGTTAAGGTTTTGGATGCTGTCTGTCAGTTACTCTATTGAACATCTGCGTTTAGCGTTCAGATAACGCTTCGAAATGCATCGGATGGTGTTGCGTAACTCCCCCGAGTTGTGCAACACTTTATAATATGCTTTTCTTAAAATGAGCCGTTTTTATCTCTGGGTTAAGTATGAAGTTAGTCATGCATCAGATGTTCTTATGCGATTTGAGATTGTGAATGTAAATGTACAGTGCTGCTGTCAGAGTTTTTATTCCTCATAATTCTGTGAGTGACAGCTGGGACGGCCGGCGAGCTCTAATGTGACGAGGTCAGCCGGGGCGTTGCTATCGGCGACCGTCTCCATAACGACGTGTCCAGCTGTCAGCTGCAGAGCTGCAGATGTTCACATGTGCCACTCCACGTCTCTTCTGCCCGAGAGAAATGGGAGGAAATGATTTCATGTCCATTAGTGACCGTCAGTCAAAGCAATTATTGTTTGGTTTGTGAACAATACAAAATACAAAAAAGCTTAATTTTTGGAACAGTACACGTGATCATATCATGTCATAGAACATTTGATTTGTTGCACCCATTCAGCCATTAGGCTTAAAAAATATGTATCTTACATATCTTACATTTTTATGGTTCTCAATTTAGGTGAATTAATTATTTATTATTTGTTTATTTATTTGTTCATTTATTCATTTACTTACTCACTCATATAAGTAGCTGAGAGTATGTACTATACAAATGCTACATATTTTTTTATTTCTTTTCCCCCCCTTTTTTCAATTGATGCCAATTTTAAAATTAAGATTATATACATTTCATATGGAGACAAAGCCATGCAATTAAAAAGGCCATATATACCAGCAATATATAAAAAAGCAAATATATCGCTAATACATTTTATTTATTTATTTTTACTTACTTCCTTACATAAGTACCTGAGAGTAAGTACAATACAACTATAATTTAAATAGATGAAAAATGTGTTACAAGTGTATAAATAATATGCAATGCATGTACATAAAGCTATATATACACTGCAAATTTTCTTTTTTTCCCTTGTCTTTTTATTGCAAGTTAAACCATTCATTCATTCATTTTAATTTCATTTTAGGTGAAAACAAAAGATAGGTATTAAGTAATATCCATGTATAAAGCCATATACTGTATACAATAGCAAGAGTGATTTCATTGTATTGCTTTGATAAATTGCTTTTTAATAATTGCCTTTATTGCAATTTAAACATTTTATTTTACAATTCATGAAAAGGCCCATTTAATTTATTTGCCATTGTTTATTAATCTTAATAAATTGTTATGTTACGTTATTTTGTGTTGTGTTAAGTTATTATTTGATTGGATTGTGAAAATGAGCATGTTTTGAAATAATTTTCCCCTCCTGCATGGGCCTTGATTACATAAAAATAATAGAAAATTTGTTTCAGAGATATAGAAAGAATCATTTTGATTTTGTGTTGGCCATCCCATAATAATGAAAGCGCGAGGCCGTCATTGAGAATGTGTTGGCGTCTCTGGATTCCATCGTCTGTCCTCTCAGCACATTAAGCTCTATTTAAGGGCCGTGTTTCTTCTGTCTCTATCGCTTTCACTTCTGCTGTTAAAACACACTCAGTCCTGGCTGCTGTACTTGAGCGAGCTCTTTCTCTCTCCTCTTCCTCTTCCGAGTGATTGAGTCACAGATGGTAAATGGTGACAGATATGACAGGTACAAACCAGATCCTGAACCCCTGGCTGACAGAAAAACAGCCGAGGACCAAAAGACGAACTGCTCCGAAACGCGGCTGGTGTTCATAGACACGTCTCACTGCTGCTCGACTGAGTGGGTGGGATTCCTCCTGCGGTTTGTTATTAAGAAAGATGGCATTTGTAGATTGCGCTGCTGTTTTTTGAAGCCAAACCCTCACTGAGAGTTTCTACCGCTGCTGCTTTGTCACTCGGGTTGTTTTAGGAGCTGTCAGTCGACGTTTGCGTTTGTTTTGTATTAAAGGTGGTCAAAAATATTGTTCAAGGGCTCCTTGTCCTAAAATATGTTGTGAGAACGTTTTGCTAACATCCTCGTTACATTATAAAAAACGTTATTTCTAAACATTTTTTTTTTTTGTAAATTGTTCTTTTTTTTTTGAGAACATTTTGATAACATTAATAAAGACCAGAAAACTTTGAACAAACATTCTATTAACGTTCTGAGAACATTCCCTGTTAACTGCAGAGTTGTATTATTTTTAAACATGTCTACGTGATTTTTTAAATAATTTTTTTTGTTTGTTTTTTAAGTTAAACTTAATTTTAGTTATTATAAAGTTAAATACATTTTAGCTTGAGTTATTTATTTTTGGCAGCTAAATGGGATAAAGTAAGTTTAAGGTTTTTAAGTTTTTTTGCCAATATCATTCATTCATTCATTTGTTTATTTGTTTTAGTTTACTTAATTTATTTGTTAATTTTAGTTTACTTAATTGTAGTTATTTGCTTATTTTAGTAATCAATTTTGACAACTACATTAAAGTAAGTTTAATTTTTTACGTGTTTTTAATATGTCAATATCGTTTATTTATTTATTTGTGTGTTTGTTTGTTTGTTCATTTTAGTTTACTTAATTTTAGTTATTTATTTTTGACAGCTAAGTGATATAAAGTAAGTTTAAGGTTATTAAGGTTTTTTTATATGTCAATATCATTTGTTTGTTTGTTTGTTTGTTTATTTATTCGTTTTAGTTTACTTAATTTGAGTTATTTGCTTAGTTTAGTAATTAATTTTGACAACTAAATTAAAGTAAGTTTAAGGTTTTTACGTGTTTTTAATATGTCAATATCGTTTATTTATTTGTTTGTTTGTTTGTTTGTTTGTTTGTTTGTTCATTTTAGTTTACTTAATTTTGTTTATTTATTTTTTGACAACTAAGTGATATAAAAAAACTTAAAAACCTTAAACTTACTTTATATGTCAAAATCATTTGTTTTTGTTTGTTTGTTTGTTTATTTATTCGTTTTAGTTTACTTAATTTGAGTTATTTGCTTAGTTTAGTTATTTATTTTTGGCAACTAAATGAAATAAAGTAAGCTTAAGGTTTTTATGTCAGTATCAATTATTTATTTGTGTGTTTGCTTTTGTGTGTGTGTGTGTGTGTGTGTGTGTGTATTAAACATATTCTATTACATGTTATTCTATGATATTAAACCGATATGTTGTGTTCCTTACTAGAGACATGAGTACATATTTGGTTATGAAAATACACCTTGTAAATGATTTTTCCCGGCGTCATTTAAAATGCCCGGGCCCTGAAGTGCTGTGGGCTATAACCAGCTCCTCTCTCCTCAAATTGGAGAAGAGCCATTAAGACTGGAGAGGAGCTCAGAGGGAATGTGTTCTGACAGAGAGTTGGACTTGAAGTGCAGCTCACAGTTGGCAAAGTCTCTGATTACCGTTCGCATTACTGGGGAGGTTTCGTGATAACCATTTTTATCTTTTGCCAGGGAATGACAGGATCAGTCCAGGATACGATCATGCGATCACATACAGATCACATACAGACACACGCAAATTACAGCTACAAATTATGATTGGTCCCTTGATGAAGCGTTGTGTAAAATATGTTACAATACAGTGCAATACAGTACTCATGTTTGCTGCTAGTATTGAACATTGGTGCTTATCTTACCTAATGGCTGTTAAAATGTGTTTAATAGAATGTGTTTAACGTGTTTTAGATCAGTACGATTTTTTTTATATTTTTAAAATTAGTTTCTTCTGTTTACCAAATCTTCGTTTATTTGATCCAAACTAAAGCAAAAACAGTAATATTATGAAATATTTTTACAATTCAAAATAACAGTTTTCTATGTGAATATATGTTAAACTGTAATTTATTCCTGTGATGTGCAGCTGTATTTTCAGCATCATTGCTCCAGTCTTCAGTGTCACATGATCTTCAGAATTAATTCTAATATGCTGATTTGCTGATCAAGACACAATTCTGATTATTATCAATGTTGAAAACAGTTGTGCTGCTGCATTTTTTTGTGGAAACTGCGGTACATTTATTTTCTCAAGAATGTTTAACCTTTTAAAGGTTATATAGATTGAATAAATTGCAAATATATCAAATGTAAAATAATAATAATAATAATAATAATAATAATAAATACAAATAAAATAGTTTCTCAAAGATACTGAAATAACATGTTTTTATTTTTCATTTAATACATATATATTAAATGTTAAATGAGCATGTTATTTTAGTATCTTATACATACCATGAAAGTTATATATATATATATATATATATATATATATATATATATATATATATATATATATATATATATATATATATATATTGAATTAATTTTCATTTTTGTTAAAGTTTTAGTAATTGTGTTGAAATAAAATAAGTTTAAGGTTTTTTTATTTTTATTTATTTATTTATTTTATTTAAAAAAAACATTTTTTTTATGGTTTTAGTTTGTTAACCCTGTATGGCCTTATTTTGTACTCAAACGAATGCTTATTGAAGGAAAAACTAACTAAGAAAGACTTTTTTTCTAAAAAAAGAAAGAAAGAAAGATTACTTTATATTTTAGTTATTTTTTAGAACTCATGAAAAAGTACCCTGCTTAACCCCATTTTATTATCTGAGGTACCTTGAACTACCTTGTAAACATCATGGTTTATGAATATTGTGATCATCCTATACTCGAGAGGACTTAAGCAACTCTAGACTGTAGAAAATAGAAAGTCATTGAAATCCCTCTTAAAATCTGAGTAAAGTCTTGAGTCTGTGTAACATGTGAGATGGATATTTGTCATCTGAATTGGATTCTGGATGTCTTGGGTCCAGAGGAGTGTCTTGGTAAACAGCTCTTAATGGCTGTTTGCCTTCACCTCCCTCTCATGCAGGTTAAGCTCACACAAACAGCTAGCTTTCGTCATAGGGAGCTGTGGCTCACCTTTGTGTCCACTTCACAGCTAGTGAGCATTAGCCGTTTAATGGAACATCACGGTCTGTTTTCCGATGTTGAAAATAGCTATAAAATGCATTTTGAATAGAAAGACAAGAGCAGCGGTCGTGCAGAGGATCATATACTGGCCTGATTTGGCCTGTTGTGCAATGCTGTGTTGTTAAAAACACATTAAATGTGCCTCTGAAAAATAAATCAGAGGGGTTTTGGATCTGTGAATGCTTGAGTAAAGGTTTTGGCCAATGATAACCTGTCCATCTTCCAGAGCATTTTTGTTTTAGCGCGTAACGCTGCTTTCCAAGCGTTTGTGGCTTTTAATTTCAGCAGGAAAGTAGTTGTTTTCTTGCAGGAAGGGTTTAAGCAGCGTGTTTGCGGTTCAGGCTGTTGAAACACTCTCTCACTCAAATGCTAATGCTAATGAGAGACATTTAGCAGAAAATGTTCTTTCCAGTTTTACCCTCAGACCATGATGAAACCCGTTTGTTTTCAGCCAGCCTTCTCTATAACTAAGCACATGGCGTGTTTGTCCTGGTTTATTATGTGCCTAAAGACGTGAGACAAGGACTCTCTTGATGTAAAAAAGAGGATTTCCTTTTCACATATTACCTAGAATATGCAGAAATTGCATATATTTTAGTGTAATATGACAAGTGACTTTTTTCTTTCTTCCTTTCTTTCTTTTTAATGTAACATTAGATGAATTTAGTATTAATTTATGTACTTCATAAAAAGTAATTTTTAAGCACATTTTGTCTGGGGGAATTTTTCTTTTTCAGAGTATCAAATTGCCTTTTTATATTGTTTTTTTCTCTCTCTGTACTATACTAATGCATGTAGAGCCTTTATTTAATTTCCATATATACTTTCATATGTATTTTCATTGCTGGTATAGTCATGGTCACATGCACACCTTGTACACACTAAACACAAGCTATATAAACAGATGAAAGATGTTTCTTTGCTGTTGTTTTGTTCAAGCGCAGCATGAGAAGTGGATTAACATCCTTGTGTTTTGTTTTATTTCCAGTAGCAAGTCAGGATGAGCTGTAGTCTCCCAATACATTTACATCCTATTAGCTCAGACTGAACTCCCGTTGCTCTGAAGAGCTTTTGAGAAAGAGATGCAGCGATCCCATCATTAAAATGTAGCACTTTATCCACAGCTGGCCAAGCATGAAGAGCTGTGTGGCGATTACCGCCCGGGCCGTTATCAAATTCTCCACTGACTTGTGAGACCAACTGTTCAATTAAGACCGGTGTGAATATTCTGCAGTGAGATTTAATTTTCGAAGTCCATCAACTCACAAGCCAAGTAAAGCCTTCATCTGAACTCAGAAAATTGGGTCTGATTAGTCAATAACTGCTGAAGTCCAAAGTTCTGGCAAATTTGAGTGCCTTAATGACTATCCGGATGCTTTTAAGTAGCATTAATTTAGTTAATGGTCTCAGGCTTATACACTGAACAGTTATTGTTGGTAATATCTCTTGTTCTTGGTGAATAATACCAGAGTTTTGAAGACTGATTCATTTCAGCAAATTGATCCATTTGGACTGTCCATTTCAATCATATGATTAATTTGATTCAATATTCAGTTGCATTCCTGGAATTCCTGTCAGGGTTACTATAGTTAATATATATATATATTAAAAAAAATTAAAAAAACACACACACACACACACACACACATACACACAAACACACACACAATTACAAACAAATTCAATAATATATATTATTTATATAAAGCAATTTATAATTATTGTATTTTTAGATGCCAACGCAATATTTATCATTAAAACACACACACACA
>NW_015505922.1:265916-290101 GCF_001515645.1 Sinocyclocheilus grahami | reverse complement strand
GCAATTTATAATTATAATATTTTTATCAATAACTTAGAGTGCTATTTGATTTGAGAGTTGCATGCATCAGCAACAAGTCATTTTTCTCAACAGAGATTCAAGGTAAACAATGTTTTACAGCGTATGTGGAGCCTCTGAAAGCATGCGTGATATTTGTATCCTGAAGACGCGAGTAAACAGACAGTCATCATGGGAGAAAAGGAGATGTTTACTTCACAGTTTGTAATATTTACCAGCTCTGTAGAGACACACACTGTAGTTTTGTATTCCTGCTCTGTTTAGCAGTACCTGTGAGTAAATGTGACTGAGCGCTCACAGTATTTGATGATCCTCTCTGTAATTATTTCATGATGAAGTCTAAGTTGTCCTTGGCCGATGAAGACCGCTCCATCGTTTTAAGAGACTAATTATTCCTGCCGGATCCAGCAGCCTCCCACACGCTCCTTTATATGCAGACTGACAATAAACAGCAAACCCACGTTCAGCACCCCATGTAATCCAGAGAGAAGACGCCTGGAGAC
This sequence comes from Sinocyclocheilus grahami, assembly GCF_001515645.1. Lineage (NCBI taxonomy): Eukaryota > Metazoa > Chordata > Actinopteri > Cypriniformes > Cyprinidae > Sinocyclocheilus > Sinocyclocheilus grahami. Next base: position 289,580 of record NW_015505922.1, on the reverse strand, counting down.
GCTGAGATCTCATCTCACATTAGACACCTGCTGAAGGCCTGTAGACTACAGCACTGCAGACGCCAGAGAAATGGACTGAGAAGGTGAACATCACCAAACCTGTCAAGAACATTTCGGGTTCAAAAATCTGCTATTCTGTAAAACGTAATATTATAATATTATAAGTTTCCCTGTGGTTTTCTGCTGCTATGGTTTAAAATAAATAATTAATAAATAAATCAATATTAGTATTGCAATTTTACTGTCATATAAAACAACAACAATAATAATAATAATAGCAGTTAGATGTGTTCCCCCAATTTATTCTGCCTGTTTGTTTGTTTTTGTGTTTGTTTGTTTATTTTTTTAATGAAGTAATGCACATACAGTTTCAGGGCTGGTAAAATATTTATGGCCAGTATATATTTTGTTTTGTATGTTGGGCAACAAAGTCAAACAAACAGACAAATAAATAAATAGGATTATATTTCACTAATAAATATAATTTTGTTTTGTGTGAAGAAACATCTAATTCAACACAATATTGCAGGAGAAAAAAATATGAATATTTACCAGTAATATTAAAAACAAGCAAGATGGTTTATTTCCAAAACAAAAACGTTTTTTCTTCATCCAATAAGGCGCATATTTTGCCAAATGTCTGGAGCTGCTGCAGCTCTACATATCTCTTTGAATAGTGTCTGTTGATCTGGCGTTAATTTACTTTTTGTTCAGCCTGACAAATATTTGTTGTGAATAGAACATCTTTGTTTGGTTTGTTTTGCTTTATCATTTTATGATTTTATCAATTCAATTTTGGAGTGAATATGCCTTAAGATAGTCATGACAATACTGTCACAGTGCAAAAAAAAAAATTTTTTTAATTCTTAAGCTTAAAAAAAAATTGTTTTTCTTTATGCAAAATCTAATTATTTTTTCCATTTATTTTTGTGGTGAATTGTAGCAGGACATGCTTTTGTGAGCTACCATTAAGGACAGGATGTTTATTTTATAAAGACAGGATGCCAATTATTTTCTTAAAAATGTATCCTGACCTAGACATGGGAAAGCGCTCTGAATTAAATTAAGCGCTAGACTTTAGCAGAAATTTCTGAATGTCTGAACATTTTAGTATCTGAAGTTGGAGTCTGTTTCAAACTCCGAACTTCTAAATCATCTCTCTGTCGCACATTCCTTCCAGGGACTGTTTACATATCCGTCAGGTCTGATTTAAAGGAGCTCCGCTAGCGTGGATCTGAGGTGTGTTTCCACCCAAAACAAGCACACCAGAACAGAATCTCTGTGTAAGGATCCGTGCTTCTCATAAAGATGCTTTTACACCTCGTGTTCACTGCAGCGGGCGTCCGATCGCCGGGCCGTTGTGGTGCCGTTTTCTTAGAAAAGCTGCAGTCAAGCCTTATTTGCAAAGTGTACACAAACCCTGCATTTAGTCAGAGAGTGTTTGACATATCAAAAGACTGCACTGATCTGCCATCAAGAGCACCAACTGTGTCATTTTGCGATGGCTTGATTTTGTCAACACTCCCAACAACGGTTTTGAGCACTTTGACGTCACGTCTTGGGCGTCTGAATGCGATGAATGGAGCAGCTGTGCTTCTTCGCTTCTGCGTTCAGTTAGGAAGCGATTACTTCAATTACACAGCCACAGCATTTCGGGTGATGTTTGGCTCGGGTTACGTTTGTTGAATAAAATCCACTGCAGTCTGTCCAAATCAACAAATTAAATCATCTTAGGCCCAGTTTGGGAATCTTACAGTTAATTTCAAGTAGGCCAAATTGTCGACGGATAATTTCCGGGAAGCAGTCTGTCAAGGCTCATCTGGCACAGACAAAATTCGTATTTTTTGTGATATGCGTGTTCATAATAAAGTGGGAAATGATGACAGTACTTGTCGTGCTTTGTTGATGTATCATCTGATGCAAACAAAAATACTCAACTGGTGTTATGTTGAGTATCATATTTGATACATCAGGCTTTTATGGCTAAATGATTATTTCTGAGAACTTTTTAACTACAGACAGACATTATGGTGTAGTACAAATATGTTGAGCTTCCCTTATTCTGTCCCTTATTTTCTCATAAAGAATCACAATTGTACCTTATTTTCCATTTCTGATGTAAACTGGCAACACTAATGATAATGCAATCATGTTTTGACTCCCCCGACAGAGGCACCTTGCTAAAAAAAACGTCAGTTAGATATGCAAGCAAAAATACAATGAATTACAAGGCTGTAGAGAACAGTGCACTATTGCAGACGTATACACTGAGGTTTTAATTACGTTATTTTAATAGGCCTATAGTCAGGCGTGAACTAAAGTGGGCTGGTCTAAGACATGAAACTCCAGGGCTGAAAATGAGTCCCACTCCGGCCCTGTTATATGCTATGATATAGTGAGAGTATGAAGGGAGGAAAAAAACACCTTAGTAAGGCCCAAAATTAGAATAAAAGTGCATAAACCATGACCTGAAGGTGAACATTTTAGGTTTGTTACTTACTAAAAAAGTCTAAACTATCATTTAGATAACAGAAGGCATGTAGTATAACGAGTGCAATAGGAACATGTTGATCATTTAGATGCCTTTAAATTTCATGTGTCAAACACAATTTTCATTGTAGGATTAAACCAGCCTAATCTGATAGTAGTTTTAACCAAATTAAAGGGGTTCTTACTGTGTAAAATCCTCCTCATCTTGTCAATGTGACTCATAAATCAGAAGTGTATTGCTTTTCTGTCAATGTATTGATATATTGTTTGTAAGTCGTAAACATGGCCATTTAAGAATTTGATTTTGACTTTCACCTCCCAGCTATTTGTGTAAAATATATGCAAAAATATGTATACGGCCAAAAAGTAAGATGAAATTCTGATAGCTTGTAGATCAGTGATGTCTTTTTGCCAGTATAGCATAAAATGCATATAAATATATCAGTTATCCCTCTGTATCGCTAATAAGTAAGATGGTATTTGAATGCTTAGGTTTACAATCAAAGCTCTGTAGTTTAAAGACATATAATTCAATGCAATACAATGATGATTGATAGATGAAGAACTAAACATTTGTATGGATAATCAAGTAAACCTAAGCTGCTTCAGTCCAGTAAGTGTTCATCTTGAAATATTACTAATAATAATAGTTATTCTTATGTTTGCTGTATAAAAAAAAACAGATTTCACAGCAAAAAAAATACATGTGCATCACAATCTGAAAAATGTTAGTTTTTTTTTTTTTTTACTTGCTAAAAAGTCTAAACTGTAAATCAGGTAACAGAAGAATGTAGTAGATTTTTTACAACATGTTTTCCACACTGCAAAACATATTTTCTTCCTTAGTATTTATGTCTTGTTTTCTAGTATAAATATCTAACAATTCTTGAATCAGGATGCATTTACTTGACAAGTAAAACGACTTAAGATATTAAAATATTACTCAAATTATGTTTGAAAAAAATATCTGCCAGTGGGGTAAAAAAAATATTCTTAATGCAAAGGCTAAACAAGATAATTTTTCTTACCCCATTGGCAGATATTTGTATTTGGTTTAAGCAAAAACTAACAAAATTTGGATTTTTTTTTTTCAGAAAACAAGACATAATATCTTATGTCATTTTACTTGTCAAGTAAATGCATCTTAATTCTAGAATGTGTAAATATTTATGCAAGAAAACAAGACAAAAATACTAAGCAAGAAAATCATTTTTTGCAGTGCACAAGTTTTGATAATTTTTTATCATATAGAGGCCTTAGAAATTCATTTTTTCAAATAATACGCTTTATTCAGTGCATTAATAAAATTCAATAAAAAAATGACTTTATAAGTATTTTGTATCATGTTTTCCAGTACAAATATCTAAACATTCTTAAATCAAGGTACATTTACTTGATAAGTGTTTTGTGAAACTTGTGAAAAATATGTATAAACGAAGTGAGTTTTTGCTTAAAACAAGAAAAAAATCATCTCTAGGTTACGTATGTAACCATGGTTCCCCGAGGGAACGAGACACTGCATCGAGACACTTTGGGAACGCCCTTGCGTGACCGCGTTCTGAAGCACGTGTCAAATCCGTCCAATGGAGCAGCGAGACGTCACGAGCAGGGTGACGTAAGCACCAGAAAGCATAAAGGCACATCGCCTATGTGGCAAGACATTTTTCTTTCTTTCTTGTTTTAAGCTTGATGCATTTTTCAGAAAACAAGACTTTGTATCTTATTATATATTTTTTTGTTTTGTAATCAGTTTTTTTTTTTTTGTTGTTGTAATTTTACTTCTCATGTAAAAATAGCTTGGTTTAAGAATGTTGAGATATTTGTACTGGAAAACAAGACAAAGATCCTGAGGAAGTAAATCATGTTTTGCAGTGCAGGGTTAAACCAGTCTGTCATTAATAGTTTTAACCAAAATTAAAGGGTTACTTTCGATGTAAAATCCTCTCTGTTGAAGTGTATTGCTTTTCTGCCAATTTATTGAAATAGTTTGTTTGGAAGCCATAAGCTGGTCATTTAAGAATTCGATTTTCGCTTATTTGTGTCAACAGAACAGCTTGATCTTCCCAAACGAGATACTTTGTAGAAACGCTGATGGACCTTTGAGCACCGGTTCAGCCGATGTTTCCCAGCAAATGAAAGCCATCAATTCTGAGTCTGTGCCGGCGACCCGTCGTTCCCGCGCTACAGTTCATGCCGAGAGGTTCGCCCCGTCTACTTAACACTTCCTGTCCGTCAAATCCCTTGATAGAGCCCTAGCCTCCCTCGACCTCCATCTCTTATCCTTATTTTTATCTTTACCCTGAATGTTTTATTTTCGCCAGAAGGGAAAAAAACTTAACCTTGATGGTGGTGGACTGCAGGTTTTTCCGTCTGTAGATAAAGAATTCCCTTCTCTGTTGCTCTTTGCTTTTAATGATTATAAAATGTGATATTAATGGCAGGTTAATGGTGCAGGATGTTTCAGCGTTTGGCAAATTAAATTAATAATATTTACTAGGCCATTAAGGACAAAAAAACAGATCAGAGGCATTACAACAGCAAAATCCTTTTCCACAGGAAGCAATTTATGTTATCAAATGAATACAAAGTGTTTTATTTTATACTTGGCATAAAATAGTTAATCAAGAACTCTTTTTTTTGTTATTTACACCCAAATATTTTTCAGTCAGCTCGTGTGTATTGAAAAATTACCTGGCTCGTTAAGATTTTTAATGTTTCATAAAGAAGCCTCTTCTGCTCCCTATAAGGCTGCATTTATTTGATCAAAAATATAGCAAAAATGATTAAATATTATTACTATTGAAAATAACTGTTTTCTGTTTTTATATATTGTAAAATGTAATTTATCTCTGTGATCAAAGCTGAATTTTCAGCATCATTACTCCAGTCTTCAGTGTCACATGATCTTCAGAAATCATTCTAATATGCTGATTTGTTGCTCACGGAAAAAAATAAAAATAAAATCTTGCTATCAATGTTAAAGATGCTTTATTTGTGGAAAATGTGGCACATCTTATTTCAGGATTCTATTCAGATGAATACAATTTCAAGATGACTAATTTGTAAATCATAAATCATTTTAACAGTCTTTATTGTCACTATTGATCAATTGAATGTGTCTTTTGTCAGGGTTATTACTATCAGGATCGTTACATCTAAACTACTGTAAAACTTAAGAAAATGTTTTGTAAATAAGATGACTAAAACTGAAATAAATTAATTTAAATATTAATATAAATAAAACTGAAATTAATATAAAAAGAGAAAAGCACATAAAAAAATTACAAAAAAAAAAACCGTTCAAATATAAAAATAAATTATAATACAAAATAATCCTAAAATAATATTTTGTTGCCAAAGGCAAATTATCAAAAATTGTGCATTTGCAAAGTTTTTAATAGGCAGCTTTATCTGCATGTGCATGTATACAAAATGTTCAAAATTCCTTGCAAATACAAACATTTGGGTAGTTTGCTTTTTGCAACTAAATAATATTGAGTATATCTAGATCCCTTGATATAGCTTGATATTTGAGAAGAAAATGTACTTTCTCACAATATGTCCATCTTCGGCCATCAAACAGTAAATCTAGAGTCGAGAGTAAAGCGGAGCAGCACCTGCATGTAATCGCCACCGTCCCCGGCGAAGCCTCGGCTCTGACCTCCAGCGAGCTCCTGATGGAAATCTAACCAAGCATCACGGCCAATCTGAGTCCTGTGAGTAAACAAACAGAAGTGCTCTTCAAAGGCTGAGGTCCAAACAGAGAGCGCTGTGCAGGCGCTGCGGGTCCATTCACACAGATGAAGAGACCCCTGATTAAACTGCCAGACCACACTTCAAGCCTTAAAGGACACACTCAGAGAGGAAGCACTTTTAGTAAGTGCCATATACATGTAGCTTTGTCATTCTGCCTTTGAATTTGAATCAGTTTGGGGCGAACTAATGCACAAAAGTAATTAATACTGATCGTAGTGCTCTTATATTCAACGCGCTCACACTCTGTAGCTTAAGGGGATGTTGAAAGAAGGAAAGAAGAATGTCTTTAGAGTATATGGAATTGTGTTTTTTAATTACCGACAGGATACAGGACGTGAAATTTGGGCCTATGGATTGTAATTGTATGCCACTTCTCAGTTTGCATACTTTGCATTAAATGTATGTACTTTAAAAGAACGTACTTCTGATAGAGCAAGGCAGTCTGCCAGTATTTACTGTAAATACTGTCCATTAATGGGCACCAACTCCTTAGTCACATAAAGTTCTTGGTTTATTTATTTATTCATACATACTAGAGGTGTTTTTTTTGGCTTGACGGGGCTGGCTTCCATAATCACCCTTATTTTTATTTTATTTTAAAATAGATAACATTTAGAACATTTCATTATTTTATTCATTTTTTATTTTATTTTACTATTTTATTGTTTTGTTTTATCATTTTAGCATGTAGTTAAATAAAAAAATAATGTATTCACTATTTTGTTGAAAAATTGTATCATATAGTTATATTCATTGCCTACAGTTTGGAAGCATTTTTTCATCTCAGAGTAAAGAACAAACAGTTAATTGTTATATGAAGTCTAAAATAAGCAGTAATATCACTTTGTGAGCTATAAAGTCAAATTTACATGAAATTGTCACATCTCTCTCTCTCTCTCTCTCTCTCAATTCAGTGGTCTTCCATAATTACCTTCAAATTCATTTTCACTTCAATTTCAGATTCATTTAATTTAATCCAAAAGTGCTGTAAAGGGGTTGCATAACATCCAGAAACCTTTGTTTTATTATTTTCATTATGTTTTGGCATACACTAATTCTAATCTTTTTTCATAGGCGGAGGGTGAACCAACTCCAGGGTAGCAGCCGAATGTACTGAACATCATAAACCCGTCTTTTTAGGCAAGAACCAGACATGGGTGTTTAATGGGACTGAATTTGTATTTAACGTGATTACAATTTAATAAAAACTTTATAAATTGATAATTATATAACGTTTCCTTTCCTCTGTTATTCAAACAGCGAATAATATAGAAAGTGACATTATCACTAACATTGATCTATTGCGAGTTTAAGCACTCTCAAAAAAAACAAAACTATCGTTATAATCACTGAAGCTGTATACACTGTTAAATTAATCTCTTACTTACATTGTACGTACATCTGAGCTTTATTGTTTATGATGAGAGAATTCGCAAGAGTCCGGAATTCAGTCGGCGAACGCGCGCGCACTCAACAAAACTGATGAGTTTGAACGATGACTCATCTGAACGCCTCCGATTGGCCATTGCATTCCTAAGCTCAACAGATATGTGTGTGATTGATTCAAATGCGCAACACTGTGAAAACACCTAAAGTGAAATAGAGTGCAATATGAGCAGATCTTAATTTAATGCTGTAATCGACACTTGTCTATTCATATTCACTTTGTTAGCAACAGACGTAATAGATTTAATTTGTTTGTGCAGGGGCATTTTTGTCCAATTTAGTGGCATTTTTGCCCCAAGTCCCTGTGGCCAGGGGAAGGCTAAGCCACACGCTCCGCCTATGTCTGTTCTTACTATATAGGATAAAAGCATGCACAAATGTATACATGTACACATTTGTATTACAGTAGAAGGATACTTTGAGTGAAAATCACAATGCAAAATATAACAATGGTTCCAAAAATAGGCATTATGTTTTCCATGGCATTACAGATTTGTGCTGATGTGAAAAATCGACCATTCAGATTGGAGCGAATCTTAGTTTACATCCATTTTCACTTGGCATTACAGACATCTGAGAGCGTAACGCGTCCATCACATTACAGGATTGAGTTTCCCCTGAAGCGGCGTTTGCATTTTCACCTCATTCAACATGGCAGCTCAATGCTTTCTCTCCAGCGAGTCACTGACGTTCAACTGACCTACATTATAGTGCAGTATGCCAATAAAACCCTCCGAGTTTTAATTGCTTGTGCCATTACCGTACCGTTGTATTGGGTTTCCGTGCCCCGTAGTCACTCGTTCGCCATGAGCCAACCCACAATGCACCTCTAATTGACAATCAAGTCTTAAATCAGACTTTTGTGAGCACTTCTCGCCCTCTTTTGTTCGTAAATGAAACACGTGTCCATCACATCCTTCTTCTGGGGCCATTTATGAGTTCATCTGAAGGCTAGGACCTAATGAAAAGATCAACTACTTTTTCTCTGGCCTTTGCTTGTGCCGATCAATGCCATCATCCAGTTTGCTGTAATAGGTTCCATGCGAGCACAAATTAATAACACAGAGGTTTAATGACAGGACTGTGAGATTGGCCAATCGTCTGTCTTCAGCATCGATTTGTGTCAAGAGTAATTTGGCCGACGGGAGGAAGGGTAGTTCACATGCACCTTCCCACCTTCGTCCTCTTAATATCACCTGAAAAAAATCCGTCCCTTCGTTGTCGACAGAAATAGAGTGCGATAATGAAAACTAGAGCCCTTTTTATGAAGCAAAGAGGAAGCGGAGGCTGATAATGATTAATGTAGGTTGGTAAATTTCGGCCAGGACTTTTTCCAAGTGCATAAAATGAACTTTGCAATGCGATATCCGTTCTCACTCAACTGCCTCCATAATTAACAATTCAGCATGAGCTGCTATATATGGCGCTTATTAATAAATTATCATACACTGTGAAAAGGAATACTTCAGGCTAGGTTTGATTTTATTTCTTCACTGAGCCCCGGTATATGTAATATTATCATATTGATATGAAGGAGAGCCATTATGATTGTACGGCAGGGATCAGTAGCATCTGGTCTTCAGAAATGAGGAGCCAATGTCACATTTCTAGGTTTGACATGCTCACATTTTTAGTCCAGTGTGAATTGCATTGCATTTTGCATTTCTATTTGATGTTTACACAGCTTCTGGGTTAATGAAGCATGAAACCAATACTATAATATTTCCTATGTTTATATGAGTCTTATGTTTTAACCTGAAACAGTAATATAGTAATTAGTTCTGGGCAACGATTAACCGCGATTAATTGCATTCAAAAATAAAAGTTTTTGTGTACATAATCTATGTACTGTGTGTATTAAAGACACACAAATACAGTATATATTTAGAAAATATTTACAAGCATTTACATGTATATATTTATGTATTTAATAAAAAAAAAAAAAAAAAAAAAAATATATATATATATATATATATATATATATATTGCATTTTCTGCACCATTGAGATCACATACATCAGGAGTCAGGTAGTTTGGTGTATTATTGTTCCATCATCCATAAAGTTATGCACTACTTCTCAGAGATGAGGACTGAAAGCACAATATTCCGGCCTGTGCCTGCTTTATCTGTTTCACTGCAGGCTTTACAGTCAGATCCTGTTATCATCATTGAAGTATATTCAGTATCTCGCTGATACTTTTGGGGTTTTAATGGTCTTTTAGTATAATTGCTTCATGTTGCATAAAATAAATAGATGCATAAAAACTTGTGCAATTGGATCCACGGACCAGTCGCTTACTGAAGTGAAATGCTTTTTAGTTGCTTCTGTGAAAATTAGAGCTTTAATGGAAAACCGTCCGGTTCAGATGCTGAATGCGTCTTTAGGTCTTCCTTTATAATTTGTTTGTCTAATTTTCACCTCGATTCACATCATCTTTACTGTTCAAGCAATTCTGTACAAATGCGCCGTTTCTAAAGTTTGTTTCCTAGCTACAGTTAATTAGTGTTTTATCTGCTTAAATACTTTCACACTGGACTGCAGTGAGAGTGCATTAGATGAATAAATTACATCCGTTTATGACTCAAAGACTTTACAAGCCAGTGAAAACTTTGCAAATTTCACAAGCCAGCATGACCTTCAAATGTGACTTAATAACACTTGCAAAGTCTTATTTTTCCTCCATTGTAACTTTTTTTGTCATTTGTCTTGTCTTGTGTGATGGATGATTGAGCTGTCATCAGTATAGATGAATCTAGTAGTTTTTTAATAACACACCTTCATATGATTTTTTTAGAGTGGATTTAATAAGAGAGTATTGAATTTGAACCCTACAAATATGTACAGTGATAATGATAGTAATACCGTGGTATTTTGAAATATATTATGGTACCATTTAACTTTTTGACACTTTACTGTAAAAGTACTTCAAATAATACTATTGTGTTACCATAGTACCATGTCACTTACAATGTTTTTACCATGATATTTTGGGTACTGCAGTACTTCCATGTTGGACATATAGGTATACCATAGTAATATCATGGTATTCTCTACATGGTGTTAAAGTACTATGAAGTGTCATATACAGTGGGTACGGAAAGTATTCAGACCCCCTTAAATTTTTCACTCTTTGTTATATTGTGTTGTAGTCAAGACCAAACTATCACTCCTTAATTTCATCTGAAACATCGACATTTAATGCATTAATACATATAGAATAATAAGACACTGTTTAGAGCTGTTACCAATCAAATCAGTAACAACAGAATTCATCAGAGGTGGCACAGAAGCTGCATCTGAATTGGTACAATTACAATTGCAGGAATAATGTTGATAATGTTTTTTTTGGATATAGAAATATGATGGAAAAATTGAATATGAATGTCAAACTAAAACCACCTGTTGGGTAGGTGGCAACAACTCACTTGGGAGTGAGTCACAGAATAATTTATTCAACGATTCGTTCAAAGCAGCTGATTCATTAAGTAACGAATCTCTGCTGTGTGTTGCTCAGAAAAGCAACAGTTGCTATGGATTGCTGGACTTTGTTTGGAACATGTTTCATTGCCGAAATATTATATATTTTTTTATTTTATAAAAAATTTAATAAAATAAATATAAAGTATAATATAACATCCAATATAATGTACACAATTCATATCACGTTTTGCAATTGTGCTCATAATCGTGAAAAAGAAAGCTTGTGATGTTGCTTAATTTGATGTAATATCAAAAAAAAAATCTCATACAAGTTTGCAATCATATCTTGAATTTTTTTGGGCATTTGTATTGATTTTGGTTACATTTTTGACACAATTCCCCATTGAATCTCTCTCTCTGGGCACAACAATATCAAAAGAAATCATATTAGAAATAAGTTATTGATTGCATTTAAAGCCGGAAGTTTTACATCATTACATTAATGATTTTAACAAATAAATCAGACAATGCACCAGCAATTTAGCGATATCCCTGGAGTTGTGGTCTTGGCTGGTCTTGAAATAAAATCCTGAGTCCTTTTAGTCTGAGACCAAGACAATACCAAGACCTTCAAAAAATGGTCTTGAGTACTAAAATATATATTAAAGGGCACATATTTTACACCTTTCTGGAGTTTTATTTTAGATTTTGATGTCCTTAAGAATATACAGTGGGGCAAAAAAGTATTTAGTCAGCCACCAATTGTGCAAGTTCTCCCACTTAAAAAGATGAGACATAGACTGTAAAACAAAATGGACGTAGTGTCCGTGACTTCACTCGTAGGTTTCAGAAGAGCATTTTTGAAGCCTAAAGTGGGCGGAGTTGACCGCTGCCATCTTGGCAGCGCGTCACTCCCGGATAATCGAAAATGGGCAAAAAGGCGGGACATGGGTGAAGCTGAGGCGCTAGTTCCTGAAAACATGCCCGTCTATGGTGACAGCAGTGCTGCCGTGCAAAGACAAAACACCATAACTTTGTTTTTGGTCAAAATGAGTTATTGATAATTTTGGGACATATATGACCTCCTTTATCATGTGTATAAGTATCTTGGAGAAAAGCCCAGGAGAAACCAAGGCAGAACACAGTATCATCAGTTACTGCTCTTTGACTGTTTTAGATCGCTCAAATTAAGTTGCGGTGCTCTGCGTTTGTTTAGCCCTTTGTAAATATTACTGTGCCAGCCTGGAGTTGTACGGTATTCTGCCTTGGTTTTAATGTCCATTAAAGTCTGCCGCGTTTAAATTACGGTGTGACTTGTGTACTTTCATACATCTGTCGGCACTTATTTAGACTTATTTTTTAACAAACTGCTCCATATAACAAAGCACTGTAAACAAGCAACGACTAGATAACTTGGCAACAATAATTAATCATAAATAAACTTTAAAGTTTTATTTTTTTTTATAATGCAGATGCCAGCTCTCAGTCTAGGGCTACCCACTTCTGCACGTGTGAGGAGTCGAATGCCATGACAGCATATCACATAAAATCAGTTACTGTTCGCAATTAATTAATTAAATCCGTTTCCTACCTTTTCTTGTAACTCGATAAAAAAACAATGCAATGAACGTCATCGGAGATGTTTAATTCACAATCATTCTGAGCATTATTCCTGCTGCCGCTCACATCAATCAATCCACAAGTCGTTCTTAGGTTAAGCTATTTTCATTCAGTTCGATGTAAAAACAATAGGCTAAGTATGTCTTGCATCCTTTAATGTTAGCGAACATTGCAAATAAATTGCTTGCAAAACGGTATCCACTCACGTTTAACTTTTTGTCTGGTTATTACGGTCAGAAAAAAATGTGAATTACATTACTATATGTTATAGTCTAGCCAGTGATCACTAGATTTTATACAGATGTTACTATAATGATTATGTAAATGGTGATCAGCACCCAAATATTGTATATAATGTGGAAGCTACTGCCTTTTGCCTTGGTGTGACATCTCAATTTTTGCAGACAGTGCAAAGGCAGAGTACCTACAATAACTTCAAAATAGCGGTAACAATCAAGTTTGAGATCATTTTCATTAAAACATCTAATTGCCAGATTTCCAGTGTCCTACTCATAATACATTTTTTCTGTTGACAAATAAAAATATTTAAAGCGATTTTTCTAAGTTTCACAGTCTAGCGAGTTTCACACTCTGGAGCAGAGCGGCAGTCCACCTGTCACTCAAGTGGCCATGCCCTTAGTTATGCAGAATTTTAAGGCTTAATATAATTTAAATGGATGAGTTATTAAAAAAAAATTCACCCCCCTCACAGTTGTCATGAAGGGCAAAATTACCTATATAGACCAAAAGCACTTTTTGTACCAGGCTGTAAACATTTTTTTTTCTGCTGTAAAGTTGGGCATTTTAACATGGGGAGTCTATGGGACTGACTCCCTTTTGGAGCCAGCCTCTAGCGGCCAGTCGATGAATTGCAGTTTTAGTCACTTCCGTATCAGCTTTAAGTGAAAGACTGGGAGGTTGCCGCTTGAGCAAAACAAAGGGGAAACTGGAGGCGGCCCATTCAAACTAGCACAGATTCGGCTACATAAGGAGTTTAAAATATCATCTTGTTGTGTTGTTGGGTGCCAGAATCGACGTAATGAATGAATAAAGCATTTTCAAGTAAATGGTAGCTGATTAGTAAGTAGTAAATAATGCCCATTTTTGATTTCATGTTGACTTTAAATAACAATGTCTGTTATGCAATCAAGCAAATTAAATTATGCAAATGAAAAAGCTTTATTATGCACAAGCACGCTAGTAAACCGTGTGAAGTGTCCAACAGATGGACTGTTGGTAAATACGAGACTCAACAGGCCCTCAGAAAGCGGCACGGCTCGATGAACATTAAACTTCCTGTTTTCCCGATCAAGCCCTCAGAGTTGTATATACGACTGTCACACGGGCATAAAAACAAGTAATGTATTGATTCAGTTAGTGTCAGCGAATTGATTTTACCCTTGAGGTTTTTCCCTCGCGCTCATATTTTGAAATCTCGAGACGTATCGTTTCTCTATAATGTCCCTCGCAGCTAAACAAATGAAGAGTCATTATGTGTTTCTGGCTGCGAAAGACAGTTTGTTAGAATAAGTAACACTGGCAGAGCAGTAATGTGTACATTTCCCTCAAAATCACTCTGGAAAATGGGAAGATGCCAAAGAAGCCGCTCGTGTGCTGTAATTAAACTGTCTTGATTTGTCTCAGCTGCTGAAGGTTGACATTTTGCGTCTACTCTTAGGTGCGCAGGTTGTTTTTCCTCATATTGCATATTGTGTTGTGCTCAGAATTGTTTTCATAAAATTACTTTTTCCTTTTTTTTTAAGAAATATTATGATTTTCATTATGTTATATTTATTTTATAGCAGACTTTGTTAAAGTCAGCATGACATTAAAATTACTGTTTATTTTCTTAGATTAATTATTATGAACAATCAGTGCATGCTATATCAAATAATATATATATATATATATATATATTAACTGTAACAATAAGCTATATATATATATATAGCTTATACAGTTAAATAATGGCATGTTTTTCTCAGAATTAATGAAATACACCTAGTAATATAATAAGTGATAACACTAATTTGGAATATTTAATAATGCATTTGTTTGCTTGCAAAACAGACATTGTTATTTGAAATGTTTTTCAAGTTTGATAAGTATATTCAAGTATACTAAATATAGTATGAAATGGTCAGTAAGATTCCACATATGGAGGTTTTGATGGAAGAAACATGAGATTGTGTTTTTTTGTGGATGTAGATGGACGAGAGGCTCATGGTATCTCAGTGTCTGTGTGTGTGTGTCCTGTACATGACCGTGTTTGTCGTCTCATGTTGTGACAGATGCCATGCTGCTGGTGGCTGATAGACTGGAAGGGCCCTTTAACATAGAGACCGTCATGGAGCCGATAGATGTAAAGATCTCTGAGGCCATCATGACCATGCAGGACAACAGCATGCAAGTTTCATCTAAGGTACGTCTGCTCTCACACACACACACACACACACACACACACAGATATCAAGGACTGAAGCTCCTCAGGCTGGAGCAGGTCCATGTGTTTTTCCATTCCAGTAGAAAGTCAAAATGCTTTCTTATTTTTAGTTCTTCAGAAGAGCGCTAGTGAGGAACATGACTTTGCCGTTATTATCTGCAGTCTTGAGATGTTGGTTATTTGGGTCAATGACAAATAAGGATTTGCAAGACAAGGATAAATCTTTTTCTATTCTTAGAATTTATTTTTTTTGGATCTTAGAAACATGATCTTTACTGTGAAGTACTGTATATATGTATGCATGTATTATGTTCATTTTAATTATTATTTTAATATAAACTTTAAATTAATGATTATTATACTGTATTTACATTTTTGTGTTATTTTTTTAAATCTATTTAATAGATTATATATATTTTTTTTTACATTTATATTTTTTCAACTGTTTACACGCATTTTAAACTTTGCCTCTTTTTTTTTCAAAACTTTACACTCAAATCCAAGAATTGCACACACAAAATGCAAAATGCCTCACTTCTGCATTCAAAATGAAGCACTGCATTCAAAATATCACAAACACATCTCAAAAACAAACACCTTTGCCATAATATTAATTCCTGTTAGATTTGTGTGTGTCACATAGAGAATTGTGTGTTGTGTTTTGCAAAAAAGTGTTTTATGAAATTGAAAACTGAGTCAAAGGCCGAGAATTAGTGTATGGTTTTACAGATTTGTTGATTTTTTTTTTTGATCAATTATAGAATTAAACTATGTTAAATTAATATACTTTTTAAAATGTATTTACTATTTAATTTATATACTAAAAAAGTTAATTCAAAAGTATTAATAGTAAAAGTCTATTTATATACATACGTATTAATTTACTTTATAATTTTAATTTATTAATTTAATTTTTATACTTTTTAATGTTAAAAATACGATTTTTCTCCTTTTTAAATTTTAATCTGTCATTGATAGTTAAACCATCATGCCATTTTTGCCTGAATAAATAAAGCAATTTAAAATAAATGATAACAATATTCAGTGTATTTAAAGTAACATGACATTTTTCTATAGATATAGATAGATAGATAGATAGATAGATAGATAGAAGCAATGGTAGATAGATAGATAGATAGATAGATAGATAGACAGACAGACAGACAGACAGACAGACAGACAGACAGACAGACAGACAGACAGACAGATAGATAGATTTCTCAAATATATCACAAAGGTCTAGTTTTACTGTTTGAAAGACTAGAAACATTTTTACAGACGTTTGGTGATGTTGATGAAATATGCATGCTCATAAAACATGTTGTAAAGCCACACCGCAGGTAGCCAAGCTTTCAGCACAAGCTTTCATATTCCGGGAAATTAGCCGTGTCTCCCTGATGGACTTCCACTCGGAGGCCAGGACAAAAAATAAAATGTGGCTTGATCTTCAGATTCTAATGTGAAGAATGAAAGAAAGAATATGCTCTGTGTGGTGTGTTTCAAGTACCGCGCTCTGCTTTTACATTAAAGGCTTCTGGAAAGCAGGACCTGATTGAAAATGCACAGAGAGCATGGAAATCAGTGTGTACATGTCAGCCCGAGACTCTGAATGGTAATCATAGTGACAGATCGTCCCACATCCGAGCTCAGACAACATCCTGCCATAAGAGCCAGCCGTGCCATTAAAATCTTCCATCACTGTCAGCTCACCCACAATTCACTGCAGCGTGCCAATGCAAAGCATGCATTATTGCTCTCGTGACACTCATTTTTACATGTTTGCCTTTGATTTGACCAGCTGAAAATCTTGAGGGTCAGTATCCTTGGAATTACAATTTGTCCTTCACCATTTAATGTATTTTTTGTTTATTCATCAAATGTTGATATGCATGCATTTAGGTACTTAAATAACTCAGAATGGTATTTTATCTAAATGTAGATGTATTAATAATTTGACTACACTGACACTATCGGATGAGAAGAAAACTTAAAATGAAATAACAAAATAAAATTAGTAAAACAATAAAAGCGAGTTGAGTTGAATTTAGCTAAATATGCACACCATTGTCTTCTGTAGAACATTTTATATCGGAATCAAATTTGTTTTTGTTTGTTTTCAAATTATTTATTTGTTTGTTTGTTTGTTGAC
Organism: Sinocyclocheilus grahami; assembly: GCF_001515645.1. NCBI lineage: Eukaryota > Metazoa > Chordata > Actinopteri > Cypriniformes > Cyprinidae > Sinocyclocheilus > Sinocyclocheilus grahami. The sequence continues at coordinate 272,254 of NW_015505922.1, read as the reverse complement.
ATTTCTGTTTCTGTATCTAAAAAGACATGAAAAAAATTATAAAAATATAACTCAAATGAAATTTTAAAATAAAGCTTAAACTTGTACAGTGAAATGCCTGTTGCGTTAAAGATATCTCCTTGTCATCGTACTTCATTCTTCATTTTCACCTCTTTTACAACAGCTGTTTTTATACCCAAACCTCACGGACTGATGCATTCCCTCTTTGGTAATTATAGGTGTTTCAGGGATGCGGTCATCCCAAAGCAGCTGGAGTGGGCCGATCTGCCCGCGGGATCTCGGATGTGTTCAACAGTCGCTTTAGACCCTACAGTCCAGAAGAGAGGCCGACCACGGCAGCCGGCACCAGCCTGGACAGACTGGTGAGTGGGTGGCAGCGTGGGAAGGCGTGAGTGGGCGATGGTGACCTTTGCATGTCGGACCTGAGAGAATGCAGCGGCCGCTGGGGAAAGCTTTAGTGGTGGTACTGGACGAAAAATTTGAATTTTATTTTTTTTTTTTTTGTGTTAAATTAAGTAGAAATAGCTCTAAAGTCCAGCTTAATAAGGTTGGGTGAAGGTTTTCATGGTTATTATTATTATTTTATTGTTTGTTTTCTTGATTTTTTTAGGCTTATAATGAAGTAGTGTCTGAGTGTATTGAGGTCCTCTTCTGGAATACAGCGTTCTCATAACAGGAAAACAGGAAAATATGAATTTGACCTAACAGTGGAACAAAATTCCTTTTTTTTTTCTTGGCTTATATGAACATTTAGTGAGCACTCCATTTTATCATTTAACTCGAGTTACTCATAATACTTAACAATAATAGATGAAAATATGAATTAGACCTAAAAGTAGAACAATATAAATCTTGTAAAACATGTATTTATTGATTTATTTATTTATTACTTGAACTTTAAGGGAACGTTCCGTTTTATCGTTTTGCAAACATAATGGATATGTTACTTTTGAATGTTCTATGGCCATTCTGAAGCAAGTAGTCAAACAGAAACAAAAAAAAAATTCTAGTACCAATTTATTTAATGCCTTTTTATGTCATGCATTATAAAAGGAGTTATATTGCATTAATTCTACCTCATAATGAACCTTTTAATGCATTGTATGATCTTTTGAATAACTGTAACCACAGTGCAATACATTATAATACTTATCTATTCATTATTACACCTTTAGAAATAATGCATGAAAATAAAACCTTCAAATATTATATTGCATTTCAACTGGTTACAATTATTTATGAAAAGTAACAATGCACTGCAACATACAATAAACAATAAATACTTTTATAATACATTATACCTAAAGGCTTTAAGTAAAGTGTTACCGAAATGTTGAACATTACACAAATTGTATGTAGTATTTTATTTTATTTTATTTATTTTCATTTTTTTCCATTTATTTATTTATTTTAATTACTTATTTTTATTTAATTTTTTTTCATTTTTTTATTTATTTAATTGTATTTTACTTAATTTTATTTTATTTTCAAGTGGTGTCTAAGTGTACTTGAGTACCTCTACCGGAATAGGAGTGTTAGAGGAGTGATAGACAAAATATGAATTTTACTGAAAAGATGCGTTGTAAATGTTTATTTTATTGTTATTATTATTTATTTTTTTTATTTTATGAACATTAAGAGAACGTTCCATTTTATAATTTTGCAAACATTTTGAAACAAGTTCTAAATTATAAATCAATTATAAATAAGTAAGTTCATCCAACTAAAACATTCCATGAATCATTTATGCATAATTTTTGTGCTAATGTATTAATTTATTATTTTGTTGTTTTGTCTTTCTTTGGTCTAGGCTTATAATGAAGTAGTGTCTACGAGTTGCTCTACTGGAATAAAGTGTTCTGACTCATAATACTTAACAAGAATAGATGAGAATATGAATTTGACTTAAAAGTAGAACAAGATTGCATTTGCACATAATCTTATTTTAGCCTCCAGCTAACTGGGAGAATTCATGTAAAATGACTTTCTATCCAATATGGGCGAGTGGTTTTTTTCCACTCAGCTGTGCATTGGATGAGTTTAAAGTTAACCCTGGAATTTATAATGCAGAGACGTGACAGTTAAATAAATGTTGAGATAGAGAGAAGTGTTTCTGTGTAAAGGGGATGTGCTTGGTTTTTAGACCGAGGGGAAAGGGATGGAATATCCCAGCAATGCCATTCATCAAATGTAATCGTGCATATTGCTTTTCTGTCTAATGCATATTTATCATGTGTTTGCCCGTGGTATGCTTTCTCTCTTTCTCATCTCCACTTTCAATGAAATCCCTTTTTTCCTCTGTTTTTTTTTGCTTCCGCATCCCAGAGGATTGTCTGGAGGACGATGCAACACAGCGTAAGCCATCCAACCCTCCTCTCACTTTACCTCCGTCATTTGTCTTGTGGCTTCCAGCCTTCTCTCCATCTCTCCCTCCTCTCCTTCATCTGCTGGTGTACTTTCTCTTGTTTTCTGAGTAGTTTTGTGCTGTATATCTGTGCTGGCGAGACTTAAGGAAGCTGTTTGGTCCATCCTCTCATTAAAGGGATAATTCACTTAAAAATGAAGAGTCTGTCACCATTTACTCACCATCATGTGGTTCCAAACCACTTTATTAGTCACTCTTTTTTGTGCAATTAGAATGCATGGGGACTGAAGTTTTCAAGCTTGAAAAAAAAGACACAAAAGCATCATAGAACTAGTATGAGGGTGAGTAAATGATGGCAGAATTAGTATTTTGGGCTGAATTTATGTAGGATGTGTATTGAGGTACTTCCATTATGGTTCACAAAAGTATTACTGTTCAAAATGTTATGGTCAATAAGATTTTTATGAGAAAAAAAAAGTTATAAAACATAAAGAAAATGCATGTTAAGAAAACATCAAATTAATAAAAATTGACCTTTTTTTTAAATAAATGCTGTTCTTTTGAACTCTCTATTGACCAAAGAATCCTATCAGATACATTTCCACAAAAATATGAAGCAGCTCAACTGTTTTCAACATTGATAATAGTCAGAAACAGGGCCGTGCACAGACATTTTGAGGGGCAGTGGCTCAAACCCCCAAAAAAGTGGCACTAGGGGGGGTGGGTGCTTGTTAATACAAGTGATCCAGTTGTTACAAATATAAAAGTAAAAGAGAAGACAGCACACTCTGTAATGATTTTAGACTTTATTGTAGATGTTTTGATAAGAGTGGGCTCTTCCTCACTCTCTGAGCCTGCTTCTGCCTCATCTTCAATGGAAGTACTGGAGAGTGGGGGGAAAGTGGAAGGTACCCATTTACTTTAAAAACAGTTTTTGGCTTGTCAAAGTAATAACAGATGAAATGGTAAAGGTTGTTACATCAAAGCAAATTTATCCAGGTATAAACATTTTTATGATACATATAGGTGATTTAGCAACATATAAAACCATGCAAATCATTTAGCTAAATATTAGCCTGAATTGGTAAGCAACAGTAGCTATTTTTTTCCAAAATGGCAGCTATGGGGCAAAGTGAGCCAAATGCTGTGGGGTAAATTGAGTCAGCATTTTAACTTACCCCATCACAAGGCACTGTATTTAAGTTTCTGAATTATAAACTGGTGTTTTAATGTGACATTACTGGTTTAGTTTATCAAACAACTTTGGTGTTCAACATATTGTTTCAGAAAATGCAAACAATTTAAATATTGAAATTTAGACTTCATTTGGTTGGTTTTATGTTGTTAAAGTTAACTTTATGAAAATAAATATGACTGTTTGTAAAAGGAAATTATTAAATTAGTTTGTTTGAATCAGATTTGGTCAGATGGTCATTTTTTGGAGAGTGGGGGGAAAGTGGAAGGTACCCATTTACTTTAAAAACAGTTTTTGGCTTGTCAAAGTTATAACAGATGAAATGGTAAAGGTTGTTACATCAAAGCAAATTTATCCAGGTATAAACATTTTTATGATACATATAGGTGATTTAGCAACATATAAAACCATGCAAATCATTTAGCTAAATATTAGCCTGAATTGGTAAGCAACAGTAGCTATTTTTTTCCAAAATGGCAGCTATGGGGCAAAGTGAGCCAAATGCTGTGGGGTAAATTGAGTCAGCATTTTAACTTACCCCATCACAAGGCACTGTATTTAAGTTACATTTCTGAATTATAAACTGGTGTTTTAATGTGACATTACTGGTTTAGTTTATCAAACAACTTTGGTGTTCAACATATTGTTTCAGAAAATGCAAACAATTTAAATATTGAAATTTAGACTTCATTTGGTTGGTTTTATGTTGTTAAAGTTAACTTTATGAAAATAAATATGACTGTTTGTAAAAGGAAATTATTAAATTAGTTTGTTTGAATCAGATTTGGTCAGATGGTCATTTTACACCCAGATGGTGCATCTCACCCACTGACTCGACTCGGGTCAACTTACCCCTAACTCGGGGCAAACTGAGCCATGGAAACACTTTTTTTTATAAGAAGCCATATTTTTAGAACCCTTTGTCATAGATACATTCTGATCATTTAAAATGATCTGAATACTTTCATTAGGATAGGATAGAAGCTTTCGATGTACTTCTGCGTAATTTTCCCTTATCTTGAGGACCACACAAGTAAAAAAATGGCTAATCTTACCCCACTCTCCCCTATAAGTATTAGACATTTAATTAAATATTTTGCAGCATAAATCTATATTATATACTAATAAACAACTCATTTAGAACATTTATAGTATTTTTTAAAAACTATTTATAGGCCTAGGTTTTAATAAAATATGATGTGTTATAGATTACTAGTATCAAGACAAGTGATTATAATGGGAAATCTAGAGTAACGTTAGTTCTGGCAGGTCACGTTAGTCAAGCTTGCATCAGCTGACTCTCAGCTGATCCCCATCAACCTATGGGAATACGACACCTATCTAAGCATTCATATATACGTTCCCTCAGTATTATCAGCAGTTTTCACATTGTTCAATAGCTAATTACCCTCCTCCATCCCCACCTCCTCCTCTGTCAGTCAGGATTCAGCCTTCTGATTCTCCTTTGAATCAGACTAATTCTAAAATGTGTACATAACATTATTGAACTTTAACGATATCTGCAATATATTTATGTTGGTTCTGTTCTGTTTTCCCTGGGGGGGTTATCGAGTTCTTGCCCAGAACAGAACCATACCGCCAATCCAAACTGTATGCTAATTGTCAATCATCTTTGACGATAGTGGTCCTGACAGAAATATACTTAATTACAAGAATTAAAGTGTGACAAACTGCTAAATATTCTATATGATAATTTACCTGCTGGCTTGCTAGAGCTTTGAATTCATGTTTGCAATGTTGAACTGCATTTAGCAGCCTCCCTTCGCTCTTTCTCTCTGTCTTCTTTTTTCCGAAGGCATTTTTATTTCTACAAAATGTGCCAACAAAAGCACATTTTTTTGTTATTTATGATAGATCTGATCGGGTATAATTTGATTACACATTCTAATTCTAAGAATGTGGATATTTTGTTGTAATCACCTTTAATCACTTTACCGACAGAAATATAAAAACAAACTACCAAATGACTAATTCAGCGAATCATCCACTGACTGTAATGTGGATTTTAATGCATCTACCTGTTAATGAACTGTGGTCTCCACTCCAGAGAGAGGCACACAGACTGTGAGTGATGCTGTGGATGCAGTGGCTCTAGCCACCGGGCCACCCCCCTGTGCACGGCCCTGGTCAGAAAAGTTTCTTGAGCAGCATATCAATATATCAGAATGATTTCTGAAGGATCATGTGACGCTGAAGACTGGAGTAATGATGCTGAAAATTCAGCTTTGATCACATGAATCAATTACATTTTAACATATATTCAAATAGAAATCAGATATTTTAAATTGTAATAATATGTCAAAATATTCCTGTTTTTTTCTGTGTTTTTAATCATATAAATGCAAACTTGGTGAGCAGAAGAGACTTAACATCTTTTTTTTTTAAATCTTACCAAGCACAAACTTTTGAATGGCAATATACTGTGTGTGTGTGTGTGTGTGTGTGCCTACTTAACTATATTTAGGGGACACATTTGTACCCAAAAGTGAGCTAAACCTGACCAAATCTCCAAAAACCTCCCTTTGGGGACGTCCTCATTTGTAAAACTGGTATAAAAATAAAGTAAACAAAGTTTTTTTTTAATTGTAAAAATGCAGAAAGTTTCCTGTAAGGGGTAGTTTTAGGTGTAGGGTTGGTGTAGGGTGATAGAATATGCAGTTTGTACAGTATAAAAACCATTACGCCTATGGAATGTCCCCATTTAGATAGCTAAGTAAACGTGTGTGTGTTTGTGTGTGTGTGTGTGTGTGTGTGTGT